>NW_020862807.1:0-12492 GCF_003713205.1 Coffea eugenioides | reverse complement strand
ATTGTCAGTTGGATATCACGCGTTATTCTCGAGTTGCCTGGACAGACTAACCCCTAAGTTGACGTGACCACGCCAAACAGCAAATGTAGCGAGGAATTTACACATTTTTATCATTCTTTGTTCCAATTCCCTGTGATTAACATAAAAATCCAGAAGTGAATAAAATCAACTAATTAACGCACATTTGGTAAGATATTAAGAGGGAATTAAATGTAAAATAAATGACAAAATTTCGACCTATCAAGTCTACCCAATGGCATATAGATTTTTTTTTAGCACAATTCTGATATACTACAACAGATGTTCCGTTACGGTAATCATCAAGTTATTCTACGGCTCTTCGAAGTTCTTAGGATTCCGTCTTACTAAGCATTACCAGCTAGGAGAGGCTATCAAACAGATCCAAGGTGGCAGCTTAAGTTTCTATTAAGATGAAAACAAGCAAAAATTATTTTAGATAGAAGCCAATACATTAAATATTCATTTATTAGATAGAAACAAATATCTTATCACTTATTAAGCCTCTTTTTCTCTTTTAAAAAAAGTTTAAATCTTAGTCAATATTGTGCTACCTTCTGTTTACTTTGACACTTATTAAGCCTCTTTTCTCTTTAAAAAAATTTTAAATCTTAGTTAGTCAATATTGTGCTACCTTCTGTTTATTTTGAATGTTACATGAGCACCTCATTGTTGCTTAAAAGAGTAACAAATAATCAGTAAGGAGGAGATAACATGAGACAAAATAGACAATCTTGCCTAAGAGATAATTCTTGTCATAATATAATAGACAATGTTCGCAAAAAATCATGAATCTCTAGAAATTCAAGTATCAGTCAATCAATATGAATCCAAAATATTCTGGATTAATAGGTGATTGTTTTTACCAAGAGTTAATATAAACAAACACTAACAAGTGGTTTCAGAGCAGGTTATAGTTGATTATTGGAAAATAATTTAGATTTAGTAATTCGTAGTTTTCAAGCTTTTAATGAAGAACTGCAATTACTTTTGATTTTGTTTTCACGGTCGCTGGCAGCAGACTCATTGTTTTCTTAAATATATGATTGTTATGTGAATATGTGAAATTCATGAATTGTGGTTCTAAGAGCATCCACAGTACACCCTTCAGGGTGTAATCCACATGTCATATCAGCATTTCACTATCCCACATCAGCATTCCACTATTTCCTCTTTTTATTACACTCATGCATAATGGATTACACTCACAGAGTATAATAATATGGGTCCACATGGCACATCAGCTTTCCACTATCTTCTCTTTTATTATACTCTTTCCCTTCTTTTATTTTAATAATGCACAACTCATAACCCATAAATAAATAAATTTATTATTTTAAAAATGGTTATTTTTAAAAATAAATTATTGATGAGACACCTCAAATGTGAAAATATCATAATAATCCCCATTATTAATTAATAATACCCTATCTACTGAATTTAACTCCACGACATAAGGGAGTAGGAGAGATAATGGAGTAGAATATTGTGAGGTGAAATAAAAAAATTACTTTGTGTATTTATAGGAAGTAAATTAAATTATCCGTTTCTAAAATATAGCCGTTGTAAAATGGTTGGTTCCAAAAATGACCGTTGTAAAATGTTTCAAAAATTGACCAAGTAAAATGCTGTCTCATTTTGGCTATTTGGACGTTTGCTGGTGTTGTCATGCCGTTTGAGTCCCACAGCATCTTCCATGACACGCATCATCAGTATGTGTAGACACCAGAAATTTTGTCAATTTGTTAATATTTTCTCAGATTTTTTCTATTTAAATGAATTATTTGATTTCTAGCAGGTATTAATGTGGCATGTTTCTCATTTTTGGCAGGTTTAGCTTTTAAAAAAAAAAAAAAAAAAAAGAAAAAAAAAAGAAAGAGAAAAACAAACAAACAAACAAAAAAAACAATCAACAAAAAAGAAAATAAAAAAAAATCATCATAATCATTTTCTCTACCAAAACAACTATTAACCCATTCCACACTCAATTGCCAGGGACCTTTCTTTTCATCCGCAGAAGCCATCATTTTGAAGGAAACCAAACCCATTTGACTCCTTCTTGGCCATGAGTTTTTGGCTCTGCCAACACTCAACATTTGCAGAGGAGAAAACACGCACAAAAAGCTAATTTGGCGACCCATTTTCTTCACTCGGCTCTCTCTGGAAAATCAGGGAGGCCACAAAGAAAAAATTCTCCACTCTTGCTTCCCCCAAAAAATACATCCCTCGGCTCTCTCTAGTTTCAGGAGACCAAAAAGACAAGCCACAAAAAGAAAAAAAGCACTCCAATCCCTCTGGGCTCACTTGGCAGAGGCAGAAAAAAAAAAAGAAACGCACGAGAGAAGAGGAAGGGAAGCTCTCGGAATTTTGCAGCTGACCCCTCACTCTCCCTCTCTCGGACTCGGGCGGAGGAAACAAATAGAACAAAAAAAATCTTCCCCAACTCCTCTCGGTTCCATCTCAACCTCACACACACCTACATTGAGGTATTTTTTTTAGTCTTTGTCTAGCACATTAAATCAATGCTTCATTGTTTAGTTTTCTTTCATTTCTGCTCGCTGCCTTGTATTGTTGTTGTTGCATTGCTGAAAATTTGGAAATGGCATGAACTAGATGCAGGAAAAGGAAATGATGTCTGTGAATGCATATTAATTGTTTGAAAAAATGCCAAAAAGATTTTTAGGTACTGTTTTGCCTTAATGTAGTCTTTTGTTATTGTTTTCTGGTTAGTTAAAATCATAGTTGTATTGTAGAGGTTATAAGGAGTATTGTCATATATTTTTTATGATTTTTGGTGAAAGATTTGGGTGTTTTAAAAAATAAAAACTGGACTGTATTTTGACATTTTGGCCACTTTTAGATCGTCTTTTGTTAAAACTAACTCCGGAAATGGAGTCTGCGCGAAAAATCGAGTGAGGGGGTGTATTTTGAGGATTTTTGGTGACCGGAGAGGTCACCGGCGGTGGCGGTCGGCGGCGGCGGCGCCACCGGCAGCCGCCATGGCCACCAGCTGAAGTTTTCTTCAGCTGGCCGAACAAGAAGAAGAGGAAACGGAAGGGGAGAAGGAGAAAGAAAAGAAAGAAAAGAAAGAAAAGAAAAGAAAGAAAAGAAGGAAAGAAAAGAAAAAGGGAATTGGGCTGATGTTTATTTTTCTGATGGGCCAAGAGTTAGTTTTGGTTGGGTTTTGGAAATGGGTTTTGGTTTATTTTTTCTTGGGTTTCTGTTGGGCTAAGAGACTGGAGCCCATATCTTTTGGTCGGGTTTGAGTGATAAAAGACGGGCTGGCCTGTTTGTTTTAGTTTGGACTTTCGGTTGGGCTTAGGTAGTGTCCGGCCCAAAGAAATAAAATAATGGCCCAGTGGCCTGTTTTCTTAAGAAGATCTGATTACGATTTTTCACTTTGGCCCCTGATCTTTTGAGTAGTTTCACTGCAGCCCAGAACATTTTAAATTTCTTTCATGTAGGTCCTTATATTAATTGCATTTTGGTCCCTGAATTTTATCTTTCATTTAATTTTGACCCCTGAACTTTGGAAAATATAATTTTTGTCCCCCAAAAGTTTTCAATTTTTTGCAATTCAGTCCCTAGTGAATTTTGACTCTCTTTATTATGATTGCTTCTTTTTTTTAATAGCTAATTATGTTACTTTTGAGTATGTTTAACTTGTAATTTTTAAATATTCTTAAATTTATTTACGTTTGACATATTAGTGTGAATTTAGTACTTTTATTATTATTATTTTTTCAATTAAATTGGTGCCATGATTCTTTTGTTCATTGTGAGTATAAATAGGATAATTTGACTCCACTTAGTCACCACTTCAAACGGGAGGTACTCCTATTTTATTATTTCAATGTCAATTACGTGCTCTTATGTGCTCCTATGTGTTCCTATGTGTTTATATATTTTTATATGCTTTATTTATTTGATTTAAATATTCATTCAAGTTTTCTTACATATGTTTTAGTTAATTTTTTACAATGATTCAAGAGGCATTTAAATACCTCAAAAAAATGTAATAGATAGGATAATTAAATTTGTTTTATTATATTTTTCCCTCCTAGATTGTAGTTAGGCGCTCCCCGATGTAATAGATAAATTGCGTGTTTATGTGGCTTATGTGTTATGTGTTTTATCCGTTTTTCTTAGGATTTTGGCATCTAGATATTATGTTTACGTGTTATGTGCTACGTGCTCTTATGTGTTTATTTGTTTTAATTTATGTTTTATTTGTTTCACTATGAATTGTTGATGCATGACGTCACCACACTAGTCCAACGTTAGTTGTGGTTTCTCCCTCCGCTTACTTGCTAGTCCAACGCTAGTAAGGATTTTTAGAAATGGGCTAGTCCAACGCTAGACCCTTTAGGTTATCTTGCGCTAGATTCATCTTTGTGTGCTATTCACTACATTTTCATGTATATTTTTATTTTTAGGATCTTTTCTCATTTGCATGATATTCCCTATTATATTATCCCCTACCCGCTATAGGTGCTAATCATGTCATTTAGAATTGCATCTCATTTAAGCTAGTTCATTTGCTTGTTCATGTTAGGATAATTATTTTTCAAACATGGGAAATGGGTGATTATAACTTTCTAGTTTAAGTACCCTATTAATCCATGTATAAGAAAATTATGTCACGAGTTTTGCCTCCCGTACCCTTTATGTTGCATTCTCCTTTTCTTTGATCACTTATATATATGTATATAATTTAATTTCTTTTCTTTTATTTTAATTTCATCATTTGCATATTCGTGACACTTTCAAGGAATCATTTTGGCCTTCGCAATTAATGCGATTGGTTCAATTAAACCCCTTGAATGAATATTTTGTCCCTTTCGATATATTTAGATTTGCATCCATATAGGAAACATCCAAATATGATAAAATTAAGGGTTAGATTAGGAAAATTTTGACTAAACCTCGCAACTAGCTTAGACTAGGTTGAAAGGGTGCCTTAGGTTTGAGTCAATTGAACCTTTGCCTTCCCTTTCTTCAACCGTGACTCCCGAACCCATTTTCTCTTGTTTTCAAAGACCTGGAGTTGTCAAAAAGGGTTTTATTTTATTTTACTTTATTTTTGGGTGACTTGGTACACCAAAACTCCATACCAAGTGGCGACTCCTATTTTTTCTTAAAAACCCTTTTAGACTAAATTTTGGACCCAAATTGTCGCATTCTTTTAAGTCCCATTCTAGGTCCTTTTTCATTTATTATTAATAAATCACATCCTTTTTATAAACACTTTCTTTTCCATCGCGAAAAAATGGGGCGCGACAACTTGGCGACTCCACTGGGGACGTAAGAGAGTCCAAGCACTTGGTTTAGTCGTCTTTTCTCTTTTTAACCCTTATATTTATCATATTTGGATGTTTTAGGTTGCATTTTTCTCTTTTAGGATATTTTGCATTTCACCCTCGTATTCGTTTATCGTTCCTCGTATATGTGATGAATGATTTATTTATTTACTTTTATTTATTTACTTATATGTATCGCGCTTTGCATTTGGGGGTGGGGAATTTTACCCTAGAGCTTCGCATTGGTTCTCGATCCCTCCCCTCCAAAATGAGCACTGGCATACGTGCATACGTTTTATTTTTTTATTCCTTATTTATTTTTCTTTTAGTGGCTTGTCACGCCACTCCACCCTATTAGGATTTTAGGCGACCCACTTGGACATGTGATCGTATCACGACGTGTGCGTAGCATGATCCGAGGGGTCACTCGATCTTCCGCTTTAAACTTTAGGTTGATGACCTATTAGTTTTTAGTCGAAGGTTGAGAATTCTTTTTAGATTCGCCCAGACGGGTAGCCGTAACACGACGTGTGCGTAGCAACGTCTGGGGAATCGCTCGAGCCACCGACAAGGAACCTTGGGAGTGATGACCCTTGGTTTCCAAGTCTGAAGGCTCGGGGACCTAAAACCTATCGAGTCTAGATGCATTAGTGAACCCTAACCTCATGCATCCATTTTAGCTTGCCTAGGGTAGAGTCGACCTTACCCTATTAGGGACACTATTCACGAGGGGAGGGGTCCAATCCCTTTCCTCTTTTTATTGCTTTATTTCCTTGTGTTGATTTCGTTGCTACAATGTGTTATGTGTATTTATCTGTCTAAACTAACTTTTCTTGGTTTTTGTGTCTTCATTGCATTCATAAGTCCTAGAAAATAAGAGTCCTGGCATGGTACTCTCTAGGAGCCTACCCTATTTGATGTGACACGTTTAAATTCAATGTTTCGCATTTGCAGCATGAATACATTTCATTTTAGGCTTACCCCGGCATTTAAATGGGGTACTTTTAGATCATATGTCAATTATTTCATTGCATATTTAATCGCTTTAATAAACTGGCATCATACATTAACTTTAGAGGGAATGCCGCATAGGGGATCCCGCGTTAGGAATAAGCCGCTTTGTGTCTCGGATATGTAATCCAATGAGACTTACACGTTTATATTTTTTGTACCATCCAAAGGGGTAGTGCACAAGGTAAGGTAGGATTCGATCCCTTCCGTGTGACGGCATTGAGAATGATGGAACAGTTTTTACGCATTAGAATATGAGCCTTTAATAATCACTTTTTGGCCATTTTATCAAAATTGGTAAAAATTCCTTGTGTAACGGACATTAAGTTGAAGAAATTCACAAATTCCTCATTGTTGAGATGATAAGTATGTTAAGGTCGAATCTTGATTTTCGAAGGCTCATAGACTAATGAATCACAATGAATTTTTTGAAACTATCAATGAGCTGACAATTCCATCGATTTTGATAAATCATCAATTTCATTCATTCCATTTTTACATCTAAGATGATTGAATCGATTTTTTCATAGATCATTCGATCCTTACAATTTTGCTCATTTTTAATTTCATTTTCATTCAATTTCATTTTAGATAAATCATCAATTTCATTCTGTTCATTTGGTCAGTGATCCAGTCGATTTTTGAATAAACTGTCAATTCTATCCAATCCATTTGATCAATTTATACATTTCTAGGACAATACAATCAATTTTGAGTTAATCATCAATTTCATTCAATTCATTATTCTTTTAATCAATTTTATTTATTTATTTTTTATTTTTGAATAAATTTTCAATTTCATCCAATCCATTGGATCAGTTTTATTCACTTTCAGGATAATCCAGTCAATTTTTGAACTAACCATCAATTTCATTCGATTCATTTAACCTATTTATTCTCTTTTAAAGTTTCGATCTATGGTTCACCGAAGAAATTAGTCGAGACATTTCAATCCTTTCAAAAGTAAGTTTTATACACTAAATTGATTTTGATATCATTTTATGTGTCAATCAAAGCAGTCAATTCATTCGGACTTTGTCCTCATTTTGTTAGGACAAATTGTCTCTTGTCACTCCAATTATCCAGTCTTTTCAAAATTGTCTTTTCATTGAATCTCAATAAGTCGATCGGATCCATCAGGTATTGTATGGTGCCTATCCCAGAGGATTGCATTTTTCATACTAGGCCAACCCTTGGCATAAAAGGGTTCCCCCATAGGACATGCATACCGATTTTGCAGTTTTGCTTACTAACTCTGGGTATTTTGCTTTTATTTTTTCCCCCTCCCCTGCATTTATAAAAGTTGTTTTAACAAGGTAAAAAAATATTTTTCCTATATCTGATAATATTTTTGGATCTAATAAATTTTGAAAAATTACAAATGTTACTTGATTCTTGGGCAGATCCTACAATGTGAAAAAAAAATGAAAAAAAAAGAATGAAAAATCCATTTGAAAATGCTAGTGTAAAGCATCTCAAAAATCTCTTGATTCATTGTTCCTAATCCATTTTGTCTCAAAAGATAGAAAGAGAAAGTGTGTATATATTTGAAAGTGTATTCTTTAGAGATTTTTATTTTTCTCACATGTATCACATTTGAGAAATTTTCAAACATTTGAATAATAAAGTTTTTATTTAGACAATTATTGTTTTGTATATATTCATTCTTTATTTGCTCATTGAGAGATTTCATGATAGATTTTAAGGAATAAGGCTAAATTGAAATTTTTCGACCTCTTGTTCGAAATTCATGAGTGCATGTCAAATTCTCAAAATTCTTTGCATACACTAGATTTGTGGCCTAAACTATTCAATGAGAATAGTCGGAAATAAAAGGGGTCATTCAAATTTGATAGCTTGTCATAAAAGATCAACCCCAACACTTTTCATTTTCATTTTTTTGTCCACTTTTATTGAACCTCCAAGATCAGTCGCATTGGCTGACTAGTTTCAAAGTGAGATAATTTTTTCCGTGAAAATGTCCGGTGTGTCTAACCAGATTCAATTCACATCTAAGTGAAAGTAAAAATGCACATTACTTCTTATTTTGTTTTGAAAATTTGGAATGATACTTTAGGCTTTCGTCTCTCTATCTATACAGATTTTATCATTTATTTCCCCATTTCAGACTTCAAAAACTAGAGTTTCGTTTCAAATAAAAGCCTCAATGATCATGACCCTCCACGGAAAAATTTTCGAATGTCAAATGGAAATGGGTTTTTCCAACGGGTTATTCTTTACTTTAGTTGTCATGAGAAATAAGAATGAATGCTTTGGGCCACGTTTCTATCATCTAAACACTCTATCCCTTTGCATCCTCATTTGAACCTAATATGGTGGTTCGTTTCAAAGACTTATGATTGCACCCCCACACTGGGAAGGAGATTTTGAAATTGAAAAAAAAAAATGGCAAGAAAATGCCTCAATTTTTTGCAGAGAAAAATTACAAGCTTGGGGAATTTGACTCTACCATTGACATTTTGGATCTTCATATCAAAAGAAACAGGGATTCATCACACTCCACATTAGGGAGTTTCAATTTTATCTTGACATTGGGATATCAGTATTGCGTAAAAAAAAAAAAAAAAAAAAAAAGGGGAAAAAAAGAGAAAAGAAAAATGAAAAAAATGAAAAATGAATGAAAGAAAAAAAAAAAAAAGAAAAAAGAAAAAGAAAAATGCGAAGACATCCAATGCTGCATTCCCCTTAGTGATTGTTGAAGAAAAAAGAGGATTGATGAGAAAAAGGGAGTCAAAATGGGATTCCGGATTTTAAGTCCCAAACTGTGGCAATTTTTGGGAAAGAAGGCGATCTTAAGTGCGTTATCCTTGAAAATTTTATTTCTTTTAACTATCGTTGTCAAGCCACCTTACAAGCTCATAAAGTCCATTGTTGACTTATTTTTCATGACAATTTGAAGTGAAAATATTGTCTCTAAGGAATCTACCAATCACTCATGATCATAAGGCCATAACCTGTTTTCATATGTTTAGCTATCGTTTCTACCCATATATTACAAGCCTATACAGCTTATATGTTGACTGAGTTTTCTCAAAAAATAAGAGTGACAAGTTATTTGCTTTCACCAAGATGTGATATTGAATGTGTTGGATACAATTTGGGCACAAAAAAAAAAAGAAAAAAAAAAGACAGATCTTGACATACCATTCCCCTGAGCCATCTCAAAATCCTGAATAATATCTATTTGATTGGTCCTAAAAGATGAGCTCATAAGAAAAGTGATCATTTTCCCTCAACACCAATCCCAAAACAAGGAAGAGATCTTTTTCAATTTGGTCTTATTTTGAGGGATTTATCATGGAATCTTCTACATGAGTTTGGATATGATATTTAAATTCTTCATTTGAAAAATTGTAGTTTCTATTCACATTGTATGTGATTATTTTGCAACTAAAATAAGCCCAAATCGGGGCAATTTTTTTTGTAATATCTGTGAGATTTCACCAAATAAGTTCAAATTGAGGCAAAATTTTATAATACATTTGTAGGGTATGTCCAAGGTCAAGTATATATTTTTTAAAATCTTGATAGGTCAATACTTTGCATGAATCTTAATTGTTACATCATTGCTCAAAACAAAACAAACAAACAAACAAACAAAATTTGAAAAATTCAAGTGCTTTGAAAAATTCCCCTTATGCAGGTGTTTATGGTTGAGATCGAGGAAAAAGTGCAATTCAAAACTTGCAAATTTGGAGATTAATCACGAATAAAAATGGAGCAATGATGCTACATTACAAAGTGGAGGATCGGCTATTTGCTCAAAAGGAGTACATACTTCAGCAGCCAACTAGAAAAAAAAAAGAAGAAAAAAAAAAGAAAAAGGAGGAATAAAGAAAGAAAAAAACAGAGAAAAAGAAAAGAGAAAATAAAAGAAAGGGGGAATGAGAGAAAAAAAAAAGAGAGAATAGTAAAAAAAAAAGGAGGAAAAAAATGAAAAAAAAGAAAAAAAACGAAAAAAAAGAGAAAAAAAAGGGGATTGAAAAAAAAAGAAAAAGAAAAAGAGAGTTTTCCCTTCGATTTTGCAAATTTTGCAATTGAATTCTGGGAGCATTTCATTGGAGATTACATTTCTAAGTTGGGGTAACACCTTGCCCTCTTATACTGTAATGGAAGTGGTAATACATGCCAAAACCGAGATTCCGTCCTTGCACATTTTGACAAAGGCTCAGGCAGAAGAAATCGAATGGATTAAGGAGCACAATGAGTTGCTGTCTCTAATTGATGAAAAAGAAGTTGAATGTTTGTCATGGACAATGCTATCATCAAAGGATGGTTCGTTAGTTATGACAAGAAAGACAAATCTCGCTTATTTGAAGTGAGGGATAAGGTTTTGAAGTAAATTCTTCCGATTCAAGAGGAGGTTAAAGAAAAGTTTGTTCCAACTTGGCAAGAGTCATTTATTGTTCAAAGAGTGCTATCCGGAAGAACGTCCATTCGTACAGAACTTGATGGACAGGTCTTTCCTTTGCCAATCAATTCAGACATGTGTAATAAATTTTTTTTATCTGATTATGTGATTTTTCGTTTTGAAATACCATCTATGGCGGATCAAAGGCGAGCCTTTTTCTTTTCTCTTTAAACATCTTATCCCTAGTTTTCCCCATTGAACCTCCAGAATAATTTAACCTTTCATTTGATAGCCCTCCTAAAGATTGCAAACCCCATACTGGGGTAAATTTTTATCTCCTATTTGTCATAAAAAAAAAAGAAAAAAAAGAGAAAAAAAGAAGTCAAAAGCCAAACTGGGGCAATTTTTTCGGTTTTAATATCCTCATACTGGGGCAAATATTGATAGAATGCGGTTTTAGGGTTTTTGAAACCTCTTTGAAGATTTTGCTTTGAAGCCTTAACACTTTTTCCACACCCCACATGACCCCATCATAAAAATCATAAAGTCTCGACCTCCGCTTTAGTGATATTTTTAATAAAAATCACTTAATCAAATGGCAATTGATGTCAATACACCTTCACCATTTTTACATGGGAAGGGTTGTCGCGCTAATGCCATCCTTTCTTTAAATACATTTCTGAATTGATAAAGGTCGTTGACAAGATTTGTTCATTAGGTGAAAATCTGAAAGAATGTCTTCTCAAAAAAAAAATGAAAGAAAAAAGAGAAGGACGAAAAGAAAAAATAGAAAATGAAAACAAAATAAAATAAAAAGGTGTGACCTTTGTGAAAATCCGAAAGGTTGAGGTCATCAAGGTGAGATTTTGGAGCACAAGAGAATCATGAACGAAAAGCGGGTTGCTGACACTTGAGATAGTTGCCATTCATTCAAATCTGGTCATTAGAAAAGTTGATTTGTGGTACAAAGTGAGGTATGGCTGACTGATGCTAGAAAATTGAGAAGATTCAAAATAAGTTGCAGCACAACTCTTGAGGAGCAGTTTTGACATCGAAGGATCATGCTTGCATAGTTCTCAGGGCCAAAAGGAGCACAAGGAATCACATGGTATTCGTATCATATGATCATTCTTTTTGTTTTTTCGAAAGCATGAAAAATGTGGCCTTCGTTAAACATGATTTACACTGGGGCAAATATCAAGAGGAATGAGCTCCAATTTTGGTAATGCATTTTAAATCGGCTTTGTGGAAAAAAAAGGTCTTTTAAAATCGAGAGGACAGTGACATATGTATGTACCTCTCAAATCTCTTGAAAGGAGAGTTGTCATTGGTATTCTTCAAGTTTTAGAATTTGTCACCTTTTGTTTTTTTTTTCAAAAAAAAAAAAAAAGATTACAAATCCACCAACTTGAGCCACAATGTCAAAATGCAAAGCAGATGATTGGTTGAACAAAATTGATTCAAATCGAGTCAATTTCTGAAATGATTTTTCAGGTAATTATTCAAGAACTTTTTCATGCAATAACGTGTGTCATGTCTTTTATCACCGTTAGCATCGAGTCTATCTCACTAACGTGTGTGTTTCATTTCTACCACCGTTAGCATCGAGTTTATCTCACTAACGTGTGTGTTTCTTTTCTTCTACCACCGTTAGCATCGAGTATTGACTCACTAGCGTGTGTTTTACTTTTTCATATCCGTTAGCATCGGGTCCAACCCACTAACGTGTCTTTTATCACCGTTAGCATCGAGTATTGACTCACTAGCGTGTGTTTTACTTTTTTTATATCC
>NW_020862806.1:0-17158 GCF_003713205.1 Coffea eugenioides | reverse complement strand
GTCCCCTCGAGCTCTTACAAGTCCAATGCTTGTGAGAGAGCGTAGATGTGGGCTAGTCCAACGCTAGCCCCTAGGAGCCCTTCGCGCGTTAGATCATGATTGTGTGGTCACTTCATCTCATGCATATCTTTGCTTTCTAGGGCCTTTTTATCATTTTGTATGATATTTCCCTTATACGTATATCCCTTATCCCTAATTTCCCTATATATATACCCCTATGTATGATACATGACATTAGACTTGCATTTCATTTTAGAATTAGGATTAGGGTAGTGCATTTGCTTGATTAGATTAGGAAATAACCCCTTGGATATGGGATATGGACGAGTTTGGCTTTCTAGCCTTAGCACGCTCGTATTCCCTCTATTAAAAGGGAAAATTGAGTCACGAACATAGTCCCCCGTACCCGACATGATGTACTCCTTCAAGACATGTATATTTCTATAATTATTTTATCCCTTTTTCTTTCTTGGAGTCTCATATTTTTGCATTATTCGTGACCTCTCCAAAGGGTCATTATTGGGCATCACAATTAATGTGATTGGCACCACTCAATCTTTGAAGAGAAATTTTGCCCACCGATGTCCCCCTAGGTCTAGGTCTTGCATTCATATAGTGCATCCAAATGTGATAAATGCTTTGGTTAAAACAAGAAAATCTTTGACTAAATCACGCAACTAGCCTTGGCTAGGTCGTAGGGGTGCCTTGGATTTTTATCCTTGCCTTCCCCTTTGTCAAATGTGACTCCCGAACCTTTCCTTTGATTTTCATGGACTAGGAGTCGTTTAAAAGGGGTTTTTCTACTTTTTCCTTTAAAAACTCATTTTAGGTGACTTGGTACACCTTAACTCTATACCAAGTGGCGACTCCGATTTTTATTTAAAAACCCTTTTTAAACTATATTTTGGGTCAAATCGTCACATTTTCAAGTCCCATTTAGACACACTTTCTTTGTAAATCAAAAATCATTTTTCAAATCAAAAATTCACTTTTCAAACCATTTATCTATTTATTTTTCTCGTAAAAAATGGGGCGCGACAATCCTAAGATATCTTCCGCGCTCACATCATCTGGTAATCAGATCTAGTTAGAGGTATCATGTATATCCCTTTTATTTGTTTTTGAGTCTGTTTTATCTTCTATATTCGTGGCTTAAGTGTTAGGGTTTTGTTTGGGTCGTTTGATTCTTGTGTCACACACAAAATTCTATTTTGCGTGTTAGTTGCAGTCCATAATTTTCTGGTATCGTTTTGGCTTTGTGTTGTTTCTATTTTGAGTCTACAAGCTTGTTGTGTTGTTGGTCCATGTCTTGTCCAGCAAGAAAGACCAAAAAAAAAAAGAGTGCGGCGGCTAGGGTTTCATTCTCTCCTTGTCGCATCTTGCATTGGTTTGTCCGTGTGTAGTAATCTGTCTAGATTTTCATTCGTTACTTGCTGTCCGTTTTTGCCTAGTTTGTGGTCTAATTCTTGTGGAGTCTTGTGTCATTTGGGGTTGCAAAACAACCCAACAAAAGTCAAAAAAAAAAGAAACCTGTTTTGCGTACCTTGTTGCTTCCTTGAGTCATTGCTGGAATTTATTTCTTGGTGGCTGCCGAACCTGATTTGCGTTTGTCCCTTGAATATTTGTGTTGCTCATCGCAAATCTTGGATACCAAACCAAACTTGGGAAGTTCTTGGGCTTCTTGATCAAAATTCTTGAAGTTCTTGAGTCCACCTCGAATCTATTTGGGTAATTCTTGGTTGCAAATCACAGAATTCTTGAAACTTGGAAGGACCTTCAATCTTGTTTGTAAATCTTGAACTTGGATCCGTATACAAGGAGTTCTTGGTACTAGAATTACATCTTGAAAAAAAAAGTCTGATTGAGCAAAAAAAAGAAAGAAAGGAAACAAAAAAAAGGAAAGAAAGGAAAAAGGCAATCGGCTCTACATGAAATTCCAGGTTTCCTACTTTTGATCAAACTCCAAGTTCCGAATCTGGTTCCACTCCAAGCATCCGAATTCTGACCACTTTGGAACTTCCAAATCTTTCCACGTCAGCCCAAACCACTTTTCTAAAATTTAGTTTCCTAAAAGCCAGCCGCCACCTCTTACACCCTTGTCCCCAATTTGGTTGCAACCACAAGTGCAAACCGAAGTGACTAAACTGCTAGGGGTGATAACCACCTCAATTGAGCACCCTAAAAACTCCAACACACCCCACATTTTTTACCCAAAGACCGAGGAACAACAACTCAACAAAATTCCAGAAGTTTGGGTTCGACTCCATTTGTCTTGCAACGTGTCCTCTAAGATCCTAAGATAGCTTCCACGCTCACATTCACTAATGGTTTCTGATGATTCAGCTTTACCTATGACAAATTCAAATAGGTCTGGACCAAATTGAGCATTTTCCTTTTTCATGGCTCTACCCACCAATACAACTCTTCAAACACCTTGGTACATTTATCCCTCCAGTGACGTAAACTTCATCCCGGTGTGCCTCTTCCAAATGTTCCCTCTAAGTCCTTCAAATCCTTTGCACACTATGCGATTCCGAACCTCAAATATACCATTTGTTTTCAAGTTAAAATCGACTTTTCTCCTTGACTTTTTTGCAACCACTTCTGTAATTTGTGTCCTCTCCCTGAGTCTCTTTGATATGTTCCAATAGAAGTGGAATTCAGAATATATCCCAAGGATTACTTTCCTCGTTCGAGTCTAGGGTTCCACACACTAACCTCTCCCAACAAGTGCATTTCTTTAATAATCCAATCCGGCACTTGCCACTTTGATGACTCAAAACAATTCAGGTCACACATAGTGAAGCCCGAAATTTTCCTATTTCTAGCATTTATTTATTTCTTTCGTATAATTTCCGTATCTTCTTTCTTATATGAATATTCTGGGAATTTTTATGAGTAAATATAGTTTTTAAATCATTTTTCTAGTATAAGTTAGTTCATGAGATTTTAGAAGTGTACAGTGGATGTGGGACCCACTAGTGCGATAAGTGTGGTAAATGTGGTTCATTTGGAGAAGCTTTGTATACATGGATTATATTACATGGTGTTATGAGATAATTAGGGGTTAGCTAGTTAATTAAGTCTTGCATGACAAAAGAAATGAGATAAGCTTGAAATGGGCACATGTTGCATTGTGATTGGAGGTTGGCATTTGACTAGTCTTTCTTTACCTTTACTAAACTAATTTTGACCAAAAATCATCTTCCATTTCCTCCTTCTTGGCCGAACCACTAGAGAGAAAAGAAGACAGAAAGCTTCTTCAATTTTCCTTCCTTTCTGATGTGTGCACGGATAGCGAGATGGATGGCGGCCCTAACTCAAGGCTTTCATAGAGATATTGAAGGCTTGGAAGGAGACAATCAAGTTATCTACACCATGATCCAAGCCCATGAAGAGTCAAGTTATCTACACCATGATCCAAGCCATGAAGAGTCAAGTGGGCCTCCAAGTGAGTTGGCCGAATAGGGCCTTAAGCCTTAGTGTTAGGAGTCTTAAGTTTAGATTAGTCCTTTTGTTAGCCATGGATTCGGCCCACCTTTGTCTAAGGATGGCCGAACCACTAGGCCCTTTTTATTGAGTCCATGGGTCGCCCCACCTTGTCCAAAGAGTGGCCGACCCTCTAGCCTTGCGATATTAGGGTTTCATTCGTTTTGCCTATATAAAGGCTTGCTTTGTAAAGCATAAAGGGAGGACGTTTTATCAATAAAGTTTTGCATATTTTCGATTCTTCTTGAGAGAGAGATTCGACCCCTTTACTTGCTTTGGCAAGGGTTTTGAGCAGTCTTGCGTCCTGTCCTAGATTGTTCTACCGACCTATTCCCCTGGAGTATTCACCTTCATTGGAGTGTCGTCTACCGTCTTGAATCAAATCGTGTCGTCCGTTTGGTTCTAGATCCCGCAATTCCAAGCGTTGGACATCCTCGCTAGATCCTTGGGCAAACGTGCTACGTGTCTCGAAACGTGTTGATCGAGGAACGTATCACTTTCTTGCTTGAATCTCACAAACCAACCGTTTAAATTCCAAATTTCTCCACAAAAGGGAATTGCTAAGCTAGTTTAAGGTGTTGAGTGGAGCCATTTGTGAAGAACAAGCTCTAGTTGTCTTGCTTCTTGGAGTTACAAAGGTAAGTTGTCAAGGAAATTTTCTTTTGTCCTTAATGATGTGAAATTGGAGGTTTATAAAGGTTGAATATGTTAGTTTGTGGATTATTTCATGACTTATGGTTGAGATGTGCAAATTTTTCTAATTATTGAGGATTTTCTGTTTTAATATATAAATTATTGTTTAGTCATGGATTAATGGTTTGTTATAGTGTAAGATGGAGTTGGTATGTGTTGGAAATGAGTGTTTGTGAAAAATTGTTGGTTTGAAACTAAAATTCCAGATTAGGGTTCCAAACAGGCCTGTTCTGTCCGAATTTATTTGAGCATGATAGAGGCCGAATCAGCCTTAGGCTAAAACATGAAAGTTGTAGGAAATGAAGTTTTATAGTTGCCTAAAAATTTCAGCCCAATCGGAGTAACGTAGCCTGTGAAAATATCAAAATACCCCTGCTGCCCTGTTTCTGTCCGAACCTGATAATCAGCTTCTGTAATTGGCTAGTTTGACCGGGAATACTACTGATTTGGTTGTCGATGTCTTCGTAAGAATTATAGCCTGGTATCTTAGCTTTCATATGGCTTTGGAATCACTTGAATTGGAGTCGTATGTGCTGAGATATGATTGAATGAATCAGGACTGCTCATTGAATTTCACAGTAAGCTGCGAACTGGAAAATCTGGGGTTGTTTTGGTAAATTTGACCTAGATACGTTGCAAACTGGACTGAGTGTCCTTCTTCAACATTGTATCCCTTTCTCTTAGCTTCGAAACGGTGTAACTTTCACCCCAAACCGATAAGTGTAGCTCCAGTTGTGACAGTTCCGCTAAGTAACGTCAAAACTGTCTTTTGCTTTTCAACTTAAACTTCATTTCCGCACATGTCCCTAGCTTGATTATGCACTTATACGTTCTATTGGGCCTTATTTTTGGTAGTGCGTGGATTTGAATTGACTCGTGTTCGAGTCTTAATTGTGATATTCTTGTTGTATAGGTCGTGCCGGTAATCCGACACCTACGCCTGAAGCTAACTTGTGAAATTGCTTACTTAACTTGGTGAGTGTACCATTATATGGTCTACTGCTTAAATGGTTGCTTATACTTGTTATGTGAACTTGAATGGCTTGAATGAGACGAGAGTGTACTTTATCGCTCTCGATCTCTTATCTGTATTACTGTTACTGTCAAAATGTGAAATTGTCTACATGTATGATTTGACATGGCTGAGGGCTTTGCCCGACAACTTAACTGTGCTATCTGAGCTCATACCCCATTGGTCTTTAATCGAATCGAGCCGGCAAAGGCTTGGGCGAATCGATAAGGGACCTTGGGTTCACTGCAGTCAAGTGGAGTGTTAACTCCTCGACCTTATGGTATACTCGAGTATTACCCTCTCTGTTACTGTGAGGTGTTCGGGCCCGGTAAGGGGGTGATCGGTGGAAGGGATACGGAGTAAAGTGGGGATCTACGGGATGTTCTTTTCTTCAAAGGTTGACGGAGTGTCAACGGGTTGGAGATCAAGTGCGGCCAGTGGAAAGTGGCTCTTGAGAGCCAATTGTATCCTTTCATTGACTTGTTTTGTTTATGAGCTTTGGAATCACTATGTGATAAAATGTGTTTATTGGTGTGTCTTATTGGTACCTCACGAGCGTAAGCTCACCCTCGTTACTTTGTTTTCCTTACAGGGATATGAATAACTTTTGAGGGAACTATATTGTTTTGAAGCATGAGTTGATCTAGTTTTCATATAGTTTGAATATATTCTTTTGTAAAGCTCCTCGATGGTTGGAAAAACCCTAAATGTACTTTGATCTAACTTTCTCGCTTTTGATTTGTAAATTACAAACGTATGTGTATAACACTGTTAAACCCTGTTCATGTATCCTATTTGGTTTGGGAATGTTTGTCCGAGGTATATGGTGAGATCTACATACGATTGGATTCTAGTTGGACGGTGACGTGGCAGTCACTATTCATTTGCGATTTTAATTTTCGTTTCCCATTTTATGATTTTAATCGCGTGAGCGCGCTAACATTTTCCGAAACATTTTAGATTATATACGACCGTCTTAGTAGACCTGGCGAGAGCTGGGCAGGCAGTCCGCTAACCCCTTTGGTACGCCCTAGGGGAAGGTGGGGCTGTCACAGTTGATATCAGAGCCTAGGTTAGAAGTGACCTAGGCAAGTTTGAAATTTTGTTCCTCGGGACCTATGAGGAAAGTGTTAAGGTACTGTTAGGTGCGATTATGCTTACGTTGTCTAACATAAGAACCCTTTTGTTATATTTGTAGGTTATGGCCGGTACGAGTGGACAGGGTGGAGGTGAGCCACCTCAGAGGCCGCCACGAGTTATTGATTACCAGGAGAGGTCGGGAGGTCCGATCCGGCTTTGGTACACTGCCAGCCGGACCCGCCGCTGCAGGCGTTGCCAGTATTACTCTTATGCTGTCCATGTGGTCTTGGCAGTGCTAGACGAGCGAATGAGACTTAGGAGTGCCGCCGCGAGGGATCACACTGAGGCGCTTAGACTGAGGGGTGTCCTAAGGATGCAGGCTGACCAAATTGGAGAGCTCCAAGGAGACATAGTTATGGAGCAGGAGCGATCGAATGCTCTGAGGTAACAGTTACAGGTGGTGAGCACCTGCCTTACTAATGTCGTCCAGGAGGTTAGAGACCGTTCCGGAGGCATTATTAACGAGTACGAGGCGCTAATCCAAGGTGTGATTGGCGCCAATGCGCAAGTAGTGGCTCCTAGTAGTAGTACACCTGGCGAAGGGAGTACCCCTAATTCTAGCTAGGGGGGAGAGTCTGTGGCCTCCGTAGGGAGCTAGGCTAGAGCTCTTTTGAACCACTTTTGATCCCACGAAGGGAATAGTTAGGAAAAGCGCTTAGTTAGTTGTTTTGGCCTAACTTTGTATATAATCTTTTGGAGGACCCCTTTTGTTGCATGGGATTTCTTTTGCATGTCCTTGACCGACTGCTTTTGTATGACTGCTTGCAACATCTGTGTATGAATGTTCTATTTGTATATATGTCTTGTGTGTTATTTTGATTATTTGCCGATGTTTATAAGTTTATACCCGTATGGTTCTTTAATTGTTATTACGTGTCTCGACCTTAGAGTGACTTGAACCATAGAGGGCACTCATAGTGGACGAGGCTGTGGACGTGGAAATAGGCAACCTTTTGATAGAGGCACTGCGGAAACCTCGATTCGATTGGACCAAACCCTGAACCTAGGGTAGATTCAAATGTCCAGATAGCTCGCCCGCTATTCAACAAAATGACCCCGACTTGCTGAGCCCATTGTGGTGCCAAAACAACAGGGCCCACCAACCCTAAACCCACCTGCGGCGCAATCCCGAAAAACCCTGGCACACTCACGTAGAAAGTGCCAGGATCGTAGCTCTATGGCAAAGGCTTTCAAAAGTTTCTCTCCACCAAAAGTTTCTTCGACGCCGGCCCGATTCCCCGATGCCTGGCTGAAAGATGGTTGGAGAAGATGGTGGATATTTTTGCGGCCTTACATTATTCCGAAGAGAGGCAGGTTACTTTTACGGTCTTCCAATTAGAAGGGGCCGCTCGCTCTTGGTGGAATGTTATTTGAACCAAGTGGGAGAGAGAGCAGACACCCAGACCGTGGGTGAACTTTGTAAGAGAATTTAATGCCAAGTACTTTCCGCCCTTGATCCAAGAAAAGAAGGAGGATGTGTTCATCCGACTTCGCCAGGGCACCCAATCCGTGGCTGAGTACGAAAGCCAGTTTACCCGATTAGCCAAGTTTGCCCCTGAACTTATTATGACTGAACAAAGAAGGGTACGACGTTTCATTCTGGGGCTAAATGTGGAAATCCAAAAGGATTTAGCCGTGACCCAGATTAACACTTTCAGTGATGTGGTGGATAAGGCTTTGCGAGCCGAGAACGCAAGGCTTCAAGTCCGAAATTTCCATGTTAGAAAACGTGGATTTTCTGGAGGTAGTTCTACTCAGGGGGATAAGAGTACCCCTCCTAAATTTGGCCGGGGAGCTGGAGGAGGACGATTTTCGGGTACGGCAAGAGGGACTCCGCCAAGAGGTGGCCAGACGGGACGAGGCCAACAGAGGAGTGCCTCACAAGGGAGCTCCACCACTGTTTCTCGTGGCTCGTGTGGGTTCTGTGGGAAGCTGAACCACACGGAGAATAACTGCTGGAGAAAGGAAAAGAAGTGCTTACGCTGTGGGAGTGCGGAGCACCAGATAGCCAGCTATCCAGTTCAACCCCGAGAGACGAGAGAGACCACACAATCTTCTAAGGCGACTTCAGCGCAATCAAAGGTGGAAGTGACGAAACCGAAGGTGCCTGCCCGAGTGTACTCTATCGAGCAATGTCCTGTCCCAAATTCGGCGGAGGTGGTGGAAGGTACGATTCCTGTCTTCCACCATCTAGCTAGGATTTTAATAGACCCTGGTACCACCCATTCCTTTGTTAACCCTAAATTCATGTGTGGTATAGATATAACCCCTGTAAACCTGCCCTATGAACTAGAAGTGAGTACGCCTACGGGAGACCAGTGTTTGGTTACTAACAAAATGTATGTAAACTGTGAAATCTGGGTAGGAGAGAGGAAATTATTGGGGAATTTGATAAGTTTGGCTATTAAAGAGTACGACGTGATATTAGGCATGGACTGGTTAGTTAGGTATGATGCCCAACTTGACTGTAAAAGGAAAGTAGTGGAATTTCATATACCGGGGGAGGCGACCTTAAAGTTAGATATGAGGGCCATGTCGCGCCCCATTTTTATGAAATAAATAAGGAATAAATTAGGTTTTTAGAATAATGGGCCTAATGGGACATAGAAAATGCGACGATTTGACCCAAAATAAGTTTATAAAGGGTTTTGAAATAAAAATCGGAGTCGCCATTTGGTATTGAGTTAAGGTGTACCAAGTCACCTAAAAATGAATTTTAAAGGAAAAAGTAGAAAACCCTTTTTTAAACGACTCCAAGTCTACGAAAATCAGAGAAAAAGATTCGGGAGTCACATTTGAAGAAAGGGAAGGCAAGAATAAGAATCTAAGGCACCTTTTCAACCTAGCCAAGGCTAGTTGCGCGATTTAGTCAAAGATTTTCTGCAGATGCGCTCGGGGATTGGCGAAACCTTTTCCTCTTCAAAACCTCAATTGGTACAATCACATCATTAGAGTTGCCCAATTGTGACTTTTTAAAAGAGGTCAACGAATAAGAAGAAATGAGACTCTAAGAAAAGAAAAGGAATAAATTAAATAGACACAAACCATGTATATTGACCTGAAAGGTTAATGCATCATGTCGGGTAACGGGGGACGTAATGTTCGTGATTCAATTTTTCCTTTAATAGACGGGATATACGAGTGTGCTAGGGCTAGAAAAGCCCAAACTCGTCCATCATCCATATTCAAGGCGGTATTCCTAATCTAATCAAGGAAATGCACTACCCTAATCCCAATTCTAAAATGAAATGCAATGCTAATGGTTAATTGTATCATACAAAGGGGTATATATATAGGGAAATTAGGGATAAGGGCTATACCGTATAAGGGAATATCATACAAAATGATAAAAGACCCTAGAAAGTGAAAATAATGCATGAGATGTACGTGATTTTATCCATACATCAATCGATCTAACGTGCGAAGGGCTTAAGGGTCTAGCATCTGGAACTAAGACCGCACTATTTCTACTTACTCCGCAGTTAGGCTGACGGATTGCGCGCACAACGTAGCGTTGGACTAGTGTGATATCCGGATGGTCACACTGAGCGTTGGACTAGTAGATAACGTCAACACCATTAATTTTTTATAACATAATGACGAGTAAACCATAATATCACATAACACATAAACATAGTCATGATATCTAGATGCAAGACCCTCGGTACTAGCAACGTAAGCATGCAAATCCACACGAGGAAAAGAAAGCGGATAAAACCCTAGCTATTACATTTGAAGGGGGCCTACTACAATCTAAAGGGGAAATAAAAATAAAATAAACCTAACTATTACAAATTGGCATTTAAATGCCTTGCCAAATAATCAAAAATTAAACTAAAATAAGTATACAAAATTAAAACAAAATAAAATAACTAAACAAATAAATAAATGAGAATATTCAAAAAGCATGCAAGTTCACATAGGGGCACATAGAGTCGAGTAAAAATCAAAATAAGGGGAAGAGTGTACCTCCCTTGAATTGGTACCCTAGAGGAGTGAAATTACTCATTTGCCCTCCAAAATAATAAAAAGGGGTCAAGGCATCACTTTAAACAAGTAATTACATGAAATAAACATTAAATATGGAAAATGAAAATTAAATCACTAAGTGGAATCAATTAAAGTATTTACATAAAACAAAACATCCATATGCAAGAAATTAAAGCAACAAGGACCTAATTAAAATAATCAAAAAGTTTGAAAGGGCCTAAAATAAAATACTACAATTGATGGCTTAAAATGAGACCTATTAATGCTAAAACTCCACAAAAGGATTAATGAAAAACTCATTTGTTATGGTTAAACAACAAAAATAGCTAAGGTTTAAGCAAACGGAAATCGAAACTATAAATTTTCAAAATTATTAACTTTTCACTATTTCATCCTAAAAAATCATAAAGAATCTATCCAAGAATCATGTTAAGACATGTTAAGGAAAAAGGCATGTTTGGAGGGATACAATCGATTAAATTATTGAATTAATTGGGCCAAAAATGCATTAGCTAAAAACCCAAGGGACTAGAATGCAATTCCTGGAAAGATTTTCATGCAAATGCCATGCAAAAACTAGTATGAAGAAAGCTTCTGCAATAATAGTTTCGCAACTTCATAAGATTTCTTTCCTTCCGCTATTATTCTCACGCGATTTCTTTATCCAACTTAGATGCATTTATGCGATCAAACTAAATAACAAAAAGCTGATTGATTTGTTAACTAAACAGAAAATACTAGATCTTGGAGCCAAAAGAGAAACCACAGTATACATCCAGATAAGACTTGCAGCAAGCTAATGTTCATTTTCCAGCAAGCATTGAATCATGATTCAAGTGTTTTAAGGACTCAAACATGCAAACTCAAACCAATCTTCCACTGCCCCTTTCCACACAAGACTAACTAACAAATTAGAAGCGGCTAAAGCCTGGTGAATGGTCACGGAAAAGAAAAACAGCAAAGTAGGTGCGGCAACCTTTGCTCTACTGCAAATTTTTTTGCAGCTTGATACTCGCATGGATGGAATGCCGAGAACGTCGCACAAAATTCATCATTCATTAATCAAACTCACACATATCTTCAAGCATAAATCTTAACATAGCTTAAGCATGTCTGCCTATCCCCTAACCATCCCAACCAATAGGAACCAAGCCAAGAAACGAGAAAACACAAAAGAAATGCAGCATGGTCCAAACTTTGCTTTCCTGTTGCTGGTTTCTGGGTTTTAAAACTTTGCAGCTTGCTAGCAACCACAAAAGGTTTTGCTAGGACTTTAAACACTACTTTGAAACCAAACTTCCATAAAACAAGCACGACATACAAAATTAAACGTGCAAGCAAAGGAAACCTAAGATGATGAAACTAGCAGGTTCGGAATACATTCACAGGTTTGTTGCTGTGATTTTTCTGCTATCAATTTGCAACTTGTTCGAACATTTTCTCGTAATTTCAGACCCAAACCAGCAAGCTTACTTACCCCAAAATCCAATAAACTTCAGCACTAATACAATCCTACTGCAAGAAGCCAGTCATTGCAAGTCAAACGGAAAACCAAATGGGCAACATAGAAACAACAACCAGATTTCTGGGTTTTCACTGCAAATGCGCAAGTTTCTCTTTGCTACAACTAAAAATCTGAATCAAACATCATTCTCTAATTTCAAGCAACAAAATTACAGCAATTCGGCATTTACACACACACACAGAAACCTTCTGCAGCAATTTCATCCAACCCAAGTCTACTCATGCGAAAAAACTCAGACAAACCCCACAGTAAACAAAACCCACTGTAATGGTTTCAGCCCATTTGTGATCACATTACCCAAATAACATTGCCCATTTCTAGAAGATCTAACCATGTCGCTAATCACAGAAAATGCAGAAAAGGAAGAAACTTGCGGCCAATCGAAATTAGATTCATCGAAAGTTACTGCTTTTCTAGCCAAATCATCTAATCATTGAACATCCAATTACTATAAAGCTTTCAAATGCTCACGAATTTCTCAAGAGCGTCAGAAACCATAGACAGATGAACTAACAGATGCATGTACAAGGAAAGAACAAGAAGCAGACGTGATGAACTCAAACCGTCACAGGATTATGTTGAAATGATACGAAACAAAACGGGTTTACCTCAAGACAACACGTTGTTTCTGGAAACGAAAACCCAAGAATTGCTTGTTGCAGGAACTTTTAACGCTGATGAAGTCGCTCCTCCTTTCTTGGTTTCCTCTTGCTTGGTTTCTTCTCTTCAGATCCTAGCCCGTAGCTTCCACTTTCAGTCCTAACTCTTAGTCCCTCTCTTTTCTACCTTCGAAGTTCTCCCATTTCCAAGTTTCACTCTCTACTTAGCCGCCACATTCCTTATCCTTCCCTTTCTATCCCAAACCCTCGGCTCTCCTGGTTCCTCTCAAACTCAGCCGCCCCTTTCTTTCCAAGAAACCCCCGTAGCTTTCTGTTTTTTTTCTTTTTTCCTACAGCCACCTCCTAGAAGTTTCTTCCCGCCGTTCCTCTTTTTTCCTCTCTTTTCTCCGCCGTCGCCCCTTTTTCCCCGTTTCTTTTGCTCTCTTTCCAACCTCAAACCCTAGCCGTCACTCCCTCTTCCTTTCATCAGCCGTCCCTTCTTTTGTTTAATTTTGCCCGAATTCCCCCTCTGTTTTTTCATGTTTTTCTATTTTTCTTTGCTGCCTTTCCTTTTTTTCCCTTCGTCAAAACTCTCCCCCTCTATCAACTCCGCCGCCTCCCCTGCTTTTCTTTTCATCCCCTTACCCTCTGTTTTTTTTTTCTCAAAAACCTCCGTAGCTTTCTTTTGTCGCCCCCCCCAAAACCTAGCCGCCTTCTTTCTGCTATTTTCACTGCCTTTTTCCTTTTTTTGTTTTCAAATCCTCAACCTACAAGTGTCTCAATCTTCCCCCCTCCTAAGTGATGTGTTGTCCAAATATAAAAGGGACACTTGTCCCGCATGCAAAGCCTACACATATTCACATATTTTCTTTTCCTTCTTTTTCATTTTTCATTTTCATTTTTTCCAAAATCAATTTAAATAAATAAACCAAGTTATAAACAAATTAAAAAAAACAAACTAAAACTTTCAAAAATATCAATTACATTTTTTTTGTCCCCCTTTTTTTTGAAACTCAAAAATGATTAAAGCAACTTTTTGTGGGCATTTTCTTTTTATGAAAAAATAATAAAGCTAAATAATAATAAATAATTATAAATAACATAAAAATAGCCGAAAAGTAAAAATGAAATAAATTAAAAATTTGGTGTCTACAGTTTGCCCCTCTTTGTCTGAGTTTGGAAAAACTTGAGACAAGAAGTAGACACCAAATACTTACCTGTGTTATTCGGCTGCGAACGATCGAACACTTACTTTTTTTAACAAAACTTTTAAAAATGGACGACCCTAGGTATTAAAAACGGACTGACCCGAACAAGAAATTTAAAATGGACTGACCAAACGATTTGAAGAGCTGACCCGAACAGGTATAAACGGGATGGCCCGAACGAAAATTAAAGGACTGACCCGAAGAAAAATTACATGGGACTGGCCCGAAAAAATTTAAAATCATGACAAAGTGAAGTGAAATGAAGTGTTTAGTGCGGTACAAAATAAATGCTCCAACTTAATGGACTGACCCACGCTAGTGGCGATGCACAATAAAATCGCTCACTAGTGGGATTGACCCACGGCTAGTGGCGATGTAAATAAAATACTCACTAGTGGGACTGACCCACGGCTAGTGGTAATGTAAAATGAAATGCTCACTAGTGGGACTGACCCATATTTAGCGGCAATGCTAATAAAGTGCTCACTGGTGGGACTGACCCATGTTCAGTGGCATTGAAAATGAAATGCTAGTATGTATGCAGAAACTGTACAAAATTTACTTGAAGAATCATCCAAAAATTTGCCCCAGTGATAAAATGGTCAGTGGGATTAAACCCGAGCCTGCCTTTGACAAATTGGTCAGTGGGATTAAACCCAAGCCTGCCTTGAGAAGCGGTCGGTTGGTCAGTGGGATCAACACCCGAGCCTGCCTTGAGAATCGGTCAGTGGGATTAGACCCAAGCCTGCCGTAAGAATCGGTCAGTGGGATAGCACCCGAACCTGTCGAGGTTGGAGGAATAAAACCCAAGCCCAACGAAAATAAAAAAAGTCAGTGGGATAAAACCCGAGCCTGCCGAGGTTGGAGGGATAAAACCCATGCCCAACGAAAATAAAAGCGATCAATGGGATAAAACCCGAGCCTGCCGAGGTTTGGAGGGATACAACTCATGCCCAACGAAAATAAAAACGGTCAGTGGGATAAAATTTGAGCCTGCCGAGGTTAGAGGGATACAACCCATGCCCAACGAAAATAAAAACGGTCAGTGAGATAAAACCCGAGCCTGCCTTGAGAATCGGTCAGTGGGATTAGACCTGAGATAAAACCCGAGCCTGCCTTGAGAATCGGTCAGTGGGATTAGACCTGAGCCTGCCGTTCAATTAGCCCCAAAAATTAAGTGTGATTGTTAAAAGGGGAAAATAGAAGGGAGTGCGGCGGACGCTGAAACATTGCCAACAAGAATTCAATTTGATTTTTCAAGAAACAAGAATTTGATTTTGATTTTTGATTTTTGATTTTTCCTGATTTTTCTGACTTTTGATTTTGATTTTTTTGGATTTTCTAATTTTTTATTTTTCTTTGAATTTTGAAAGAATCTTGCCCCAGTGTAGGGCCCTTTTCCTTCTTTCTTCTCTTTCTTCGGTATCGGCCTTCCACCTCATTAGATGCTTCTTCGTCGATTTCAGCCATGAATACCCGCACAGGGGGCTTACCAAAGTACAATATGCGCTTAAAATTATTATTATTTTTTGAATTGATGCACCTACTACTCATGTAAAGAGCAGCATGATTGATTCAAAAATGTCTTGCTTGACTCTTGGACGAAATCCTCAAATGTGTTACAAAAATTTGCCCCAGTGTGGGCTTATTTTGCGAAATCTCACAAATAAAAATTTGCCCCAGTGTGGGCCCATTCGATTGCAAAGATTTTGTTCAAATGACTCTCCATTTATTTGAACAAAGCATGAAACTATGTTTCCTATATATGTGAAGAAAAATTGAACGTCCTTGCTTAAAACTCATACAGAAAAATTTCATTGATGAATTTCTCAAAATTAATGCAAAAATTACAAAAGATTCTTCCTCACTTTAGCATCGATTGCTTTGGGTAACGGGTCACCACTTCTTGTTTGCTCATCTTTCAGGACCAATCAAGTGGGCGTTATTTCTGATGTGGAAGTGGCTAAAGGAAATGGGAGGTCAAGATTTGTCTTATTCTTGTGCCCAAATTGTATGTAATCCCTTCAATATCACATCTTAGTGAAAGCAAATAGTTTGTCACCCTTATTTCTTAAGAAAACTTAGTCAACGTATAAGCTTTAAACTTGTAACAAATGGATAGAAACTATAGCTAAGCATGTGGAAATGGTTATGGCCTTATGATCCCGAATGATTGATGGATTTTTTAGAAGCATAATCCTCATTTCGAGTTGTCATGAAGGATAAGTCAACGATGGACTTTAGGAGCTTGTAATGTGGCTTGAAAATGATAGTTAAAGAAATAAGATTTTAAGGACATTGCACCGAAGATCGCATTTCTAAAATTGCCCCAATTTTGGACTTGAAGATCTTGACATTTGTTTGACTTTTATAATCACTCCACAGGGACTTCAACATTGAATCTTTTGCATTTTTCTTTTGCATTTATTTCGCTCGCTTTTTCTCTTTTTCTTTTCAAGGTGCCCTTGCGAGTTTTCACATGATAAGCAGTGTCAACCTCACACCTAATCAATTCAAAAATACATGTAAAAATTCCTTGGCATCAGTATATGAGCATCACTTGCCAATTAGAAAATTTCTTGACAGATATATTGCAAAGAACGGAAGTCAGGACTTTCGGCTTTCGTAATGGGGTCTGGTGGGGTGCTTAGAAAAGTTAAGGCTTGAAAGCGGATTTTAAATGTGGTTTGAATGGTCTGAAATCGCATTGTTGCACCAACCCTTATTTTAGGGTTAAATCATAACTTGCCCTAGTTTATTCTCAATTGAGGCTCTTTTTCTCTCTCATTTTTCTCTTTTCTCTTTTTTTCCTTTTGATTTTTCCTTCGGCCTTCTGCCATTCCTTTAAAAAATTTGCCCCAGTCTATTTTTGAACCGAGGTTCTCTTTTCTCTTTTTCTTTTGATTTTGTTGCTTTATCACTTTTCACTTCTTGAGACTTTTCCCTTTTCAACTCAAACTTGCCCCAATGTGGGGTTTGCGATTCTCAGGGGTTGCCAAACGAAATAATTTATTCTGAAGGCTCAAAAGGGATAACTAGGGATAGAATGTTTGATAGGAAAAGAAGAGGGCCTGACTTTCGTTCCATTCCTCACATTGACCCTGAAAGGAAACTTTCATTAATGCGAAATTCCTTGCATGTATCTGAATTAATTGACTGAGGAAGACTCTCCATAAGTGGTTCGTCGGACAAAACTCTTCCTTTTTCTTTTCCGTCAAAATTGAAGCCTAGATAGTAATGGTAGAATCAAATTTTCCCAATTTAATTTTAGCATTTATGCTTTTTCTCCATCTTTTTCCGAATTCTCCAATCTCCTTCCCCATTGTGGGGTACGATCATAAGTGCCTTTGAAAAGAACCGCCAATTTTAGCTCAAATGAGGATGCAAGGGATAAGCAGTGTTTAGGTTGTAGAAACGATGGCCAAAGTATCATTCTTATGCCTCATGACAACCAAGTAAACGAATTGCTCGTTGAAAATCCACTCCCTTTTGAAAATCTTTC
>NW_020862805.1:0-28250 GCF_003713205.1 Coffea eugenioides | reverse complement strand
TCTTGCATTATTGACTTTTGAACTGTTTCCAAATTTACTCTTGAACCGCTTTCCCGCATTATTTACTTTTGAGCTGTTTTCAAAGTTAATTTTGGAACTGTTTTCTTACATATCATGCGTGCTTGCATATCAGTGTCTTGTTGTTATTGCTTTTGCTTTCAATGATTGCTAAACGAGTTTTCGAGGCGAGTGTGTACTTTATCGCACTTAGCCTAAGTGATTGTGAAATTTTAATGATTGAGCGATTGAAATGTTAATTGTGCATGAATGTAAGCCTTTTGGGCTGAACTGGCCATTGCCCCTTGTTACCGGTCGTCTCGAGCCAGAAGCGGACTCGGTCGGGCGACTAGGAACTTGGGTGAACGTTTCGGTATACTCGAGTATTACCTTGTAGGTTGGTGGAGCCTGGCAAAAAGCCAGGGACGGGGTGAATGAATGCACGAATGAAACCAAATGAAATGAAATGACAGGAGAACGAATGTATCCTTTTCATAATGTTACTATCGCTTTTCCCATTGTATAATGTTTCTTGAATTATTGATACTCATATTGAATGACATTATGAAATGAACGATTGTGAAACTGATTTGATAACTGATTTTACTGGTTACTCGCTGAGCTTCTAGCTCACCCCAAAATGTTTTATTCCCCTCCACAGGGCTCAAGGCGAAGGAAGGGCTTGTAGTGTTTATTCATGGATTATCTCATGTATGGATTGAACTTGGATTTCCTTTTGTGTAATCGTTCATATTGGGATTATATTGAACGTTTAGAATTGATTGGATGTGTAATAGTCTAGTTTTGGACTTCCTCCTGTAGAATAGTTGGTATCAAGGATCAGAGGGGCGCAGTGGAAGCGTGGACGCTTCGCTTTTGATATGTAAAGTTTGGGAACCTTTGATGTATATTTGATATAAATATCTTGAAATTTCATTGAGGATTGTAGTGAACGACTGAGTCCCGGCGAGAGCTGGGCAGGCGGCCCGCCGAACCCTCTGGTTCGCCTTAGGGGGAGGTGGGGCTGTGACAATTGGTATCAGAGCTTAGGCTTCAGATCTCTGTAGTGTGTCCTAGGCTTGAAGTTTAGGATGCCGGACTGTGGGTTTGATCTGACTCTTAGTGTCAGTTTGGAATGCTTGAGTGATTCTTGCGGAATGTCTTGCATTGATTAATACAAGATGGAATGTCGAGGACGACATTCTTTTAAGGAGGGGAGATTGTGACGCCCCGAAAAAAAAAATGAGTTTGAGAACCCGGAAATTCTCTAATTTTCTAGGGTTTTATTTATTTAATGGCTTGTTTTCTGCGTTTTCTTTCGTAGGGAAATTTTCTAGATATTTTTAATGAGCAGATATAGTTTTTGGATGATTTTTCTAGTATCAAATAGGTTTTGAGAAATTAAGAGTGTATTCCGGATGTGGGACCCACTAGGGCGAAAAGTTCGGAAAAATTCGGCCAATAAGGTTAAGTTCCGGATACTGAGTGAAATTTATCGGGTGTTAAGAGATAAGTGGAGGATGAGATGTGATTGATGTGAGAGGAAACAAAAGGATAGAAATGCATTTAATGAAGTGACACGTGTCACTTTGTGAGTGGTTGAAGCCTAAGACAACTATTCACCCTTTTTGACTTTTTGCCATTGAGTTAAATATCTCACAAAAATCACTAAAATTCACTCTTTTCTTCTCCTCCATGGCTGGTTCTCTCTTGAGCAAAGGAGAAAGAAACTCTTCAACATTTTAGCTTCCATTTAGCTCAGGCTTCCAAAAACAATCACATAAACTAGTTTCTACTCCATAAAATCCCTCCATTAGGTGCTAGTAAGTTGTTTGGTGAAGTTTTTAAGGAAGCTAAGGTGTTCTACAACTCCTTCTCTCTTGTTTACTAGGTAAGTGGTGATTACACTTCCTCCTACACTTAATGATGCTTAATTTGTGCCTAGTGGTGGCTAAAGTGCTGAAATTTGTGATTTGTTTCTTGGTTTGAGATGAATTGGTGAAGTTTTTATTTTATTGAGGAATTTTCTGGTTTAATGTGATCATGATGTTGTGGTTATTTATGATGGTTGGTAATGAGGGGTTATGACTCTAGTAGGTGTATATGATTGGTAATTGCAACCAATTTTGGATTTGGAAGGAATTTGAGAAAGTTAGGGTTTCATAACCCCCTTTTCTGTTCGGTTTTGTATCATATGGTTAGAGGCCGAATTGGCCTTTTCTTAAAACATGAAAGTTGTAGTATTGATGTTTTAAGGGTTCCTGTAAAATTTCAGGGTAATTGGAGTAGTGTAGAATGAGATATGTCGATTTTACTGTTGCTGTTCTGGGTTCATCAGGAAGTAAGAACTGCGTCTGAAATTGGTTGTTTTGACTGGAATTGTTTTGGATTTGGGTGTTGAGGTCTTCTGATGAAATGTAGATTGATGTCCTAGCTATCATATGCCTTTGGAATTTCTGCATTCGGACCTGTATAGACTGAGTTGTACTGATTACAGCATTGTGTGATTTGTAAACCTGCAATCTCGGTTCTGGTTTAGTATTCTGCATGTTTGACCTAGTTGTGCTAGGATTTGGACTGAGTGACCTTCTACATTGTTGTAGCCCTGTCTTTTAGCTTCGAGACGGTGGGTCTTGCACCTTCATCCGACCATCGTAGCGCCTTTGGTACCATTACCGCAAAATGACGTCAAAACTGTTTTTCTGGTTTTGCGTTTAACTTTCATTTCCGGACTTTTCCCTAGCTTGACTGGTACTACTTGGAGCTTGCTGAATGGCTATTGGATGACCTTGTTGTTGTGTGTGTACCTTTGGGTTGAATGAGAAATATAATGAAGCCGTGATGGCTGGAAAAGTAAAGAAATTTAGGGGAAGTGCTGTCCGAACTTTGAAGGGATTTGTTTGCATTGAGTTGTGATCTAAGACTCGGATTTGAGCAAGGCAATGCTATATGATGGATGGTTTCTGAGCCATGGAGGTGAGTGACCTCAAACTCTTTCTAAAATTATTTATGAACCGTTTCTTGCATTATTGACTTTTGAACTGTTTCCAAATTTACTCTTAAACCGCTTTCCCGCATTATTTACTTTTGAGCTGTTTTCAAAGTTAATTTTGGAACTGTTTTCTTACATAGAATGCATGCTTGCATATCCGTGTCTTGTTATTATTGATTTTGCTTTCAATGATTGCTAAACGAGTTTTCGAGGCGAGTGTGTACCTTATCGCACTTAGCCTAAGTGATTGTGGAATTTTAATGATTGAGCGATTGAAATGTTAATTGTGCATGAATGTAAGCCTTTTGGGCTGAACTGGCCATTGCCCCTTGTTACCGGTCGTCTCGAGCCAGAAGCGGACTCGGTCGGGCGACTAGGAAACTTGGGTGAAAGTTTCGGTATACTCGAGTATTACCTTGTAGTTGGTGGAGCCTGGCCAAAAGCCAGGGACGGGGTGAATGAATGAACGAATGAAACAAATGCAATGAAATGACAGGAGAACGAATGTATCCTTTTCATGAATGTTACTATCGCTTTCCATTGTAAATGTTTCTTGAATTATTGATACTCCATATTGAAATGACATTATTGAAATGAACGATTGTGAAACTGATTTGATAACTGATTTTACTGGTTACTCGCTGAGGCTTCTAGCTCACCCCAAAATGTTTTATTCCCCTCCACAGGGCTCAAGGCGAAGGAAGGGCTTGTAGTGTTTATTCATGGATTATCTCATGTATGGATTGAACTTGGAATTCCTTTTGTGTAATCATTCATATTGGGATTGTATTGAACGTTTAGAATTGATTGGATGTGTAATAGTCTAGTTTTGGACTTCCTCCTGTAGAATAGTTGGTATCAAGGATCAGAGGGGCGCAGTGGAAGCGTGGACGCTTCGCTTTTGATATGTAAAGTTTGGGAACCTTTGATGTATATTTGATATAAATATCTTGAAATTTCATTGAGGATTGTAGTGAACGACTGAGTCCCGGCGAGAGCTGGGCAGGCGGCCCGCCGAACCCTCTGGTTCGCCTTAGGGGGAGGTGGGGCTGTGACAATTGGTATCAGAGCTTAGGCTTCAGATCTCTGTAGTGTGTCCTAGGCTTGAAGTTTAGGATGCCGGACTGTGGGTTTGATCTGACTCTTAGTGTCAGTTTGGAATGCTTGAGTGATTCTTGCGGAATGTCTTGCATTGATTAATACAAGATGGAATGTCGAGGACGACATTCTTTTAAGGAGGGGAGATTGTGACGCCCCGAAAAAAAAATGAGTTTGAGAACCCGGAAATTTTCTAATTTTCTAGGGTTTTATTTATTTAATGGCTTGTTTTCTGCGTTTTCTTTCGTAGGGAAATTTTCTAGATATTTTTAATGAGCAGATATAGTTTTTGGATGATTTTTCTAGTATCAAATAGGTTTTGAGAAATTAAGAGTGTATTCCGGATGTGGGACCCACTAGGGCGAAAAGTTCGGAAAAATTCGGCCAATAAGGTTAAGTTCCGGATACTGAGTGAAATTTATCGGGTGTTAAGAGATAAGTGGAGGATGAGATGTGATTGATGTGAGAGGAAACAAAAGGATAGAAATGCATTTAATGAAGTGACACGTGTCACTTTGTGAGTGGTTGAAGCCTAAGACAACTATTCACCCTTTTTGACTTTTTGCCATTGAGTTAAATATCTCACAAAAATCACTAAAATTCACTCTTTTCTTCTCCTCCATGGCTGGTTCTCTCTTGAGCAAAGGAGAAAGAAACTCTTCAACATTTTAGCTTCCATTTAGCTCAGGCTTCCAAAAACAATCACATAAACTAGTTTCTACTCCATAAAATCCCTCCATTAGGTGCTAGTAAGTTGTTTGGTGAAGTTTTTAAGGAAGCTAAGGTGTTCTACAACTCCTTCTCTCTTGTTTACTAGGTAAGTGGTGATTACACTTCCTCCTACACTTAATGATGCTTAATTTGTGCCTAGTGGTGGCTAAAGTGCTGAAATTTGTGGTTTGTTTCTTGGTTTGAGATGAATTGGTGAAGTTTTTATTTTATTGAGGAATTTTCTGGTTTAATGTGATCATGATGTTGTGGTTATTTATGATGGTTGGTAATGAGGGGTTATGACTCTAGTAGGTGTATATGATTGGTAATTGCAACCAATTTTGGATTTGGAAGGAATTTGAGAAAGTTAGGGTTTCATAACCCCCTTTTCTGTCCGGTTTTGTATCATATGGTTAGAGGCCGAATTGGTCTTTTCTTAAAACATGAAAGTTGTAGGTATTGATGTTTTAAGGGTTCCTGTAAAATTTCAGGGTAATTGGAGTAGTGTAGAATGAGATATGTCGATTTTACTGTTGCTGTTCTGGGTTCATCAGGAAGTAAGAACTGCGTCTGAAATTGGTTGTTTTGACTGGAATTGTTTTGGATTTGGGTGTTGAGGTCTTCTGATGAAATGTAGCTTGATGCCCTAGCTATCATATGCCTTTGGAATTTCTGCATTCGGACCTGTATAGACTGAGTTGTACTGATTACAGCATTGTGTGATTTGTAAACCTGCAATCTCGGTTCTGGTTTAGTATTCTGCATGTTTGACCTAGTTGTGCTAGGATTTGGACTGAGTGACCTTCTACATTGTTGTAGCCCTGTCTTTTAGCTTCGAGACGGTGGGTCTTGCACCTTCATCCGACCATCGTAGCGCCTTTGGTACCATTACCGCAAAATGACTTCAAAACTGTTTTTCTGGTTTTGCGTTTAACTTTCATTTCCGGACTTTTCCCTAGCTTGACTGGTACTACTTGGAGCTTGCTGAATGGCTATTGGATGACCTTGTTGTTGTGTGTGTACCTTTGGGTTGAATGAGAAATATAATGAAGCCGTGATGGCTGGAAAAGTAAAGAAATTTAGGGGAAGTGCTGTCCGAACTTTGAAGGGATTTGTTTGCATTGAGTTGTGATCTAAGACTCGGATTTGAGCAAGGCAATGCTATATGATGGATGGTTTCTGAGCCATGGAGGTGAGTGACCTCAAACTCTTTCTAAAATTATTTATGAACCGTTTCTTGCATTATTGACTTTTGAACTGTTTCCAAATTTACTCTTAAACCGCTTTCCCGCATTATTTACTTTTGAGCTGTTTTCAAAGTTAATTTTGGAACTGTTTTCTTACATAGCATGCATGCTTGCATATCCGTGTCTTGTTATTATTGATTTTGCTTTCAATGATTGCTAAACGAGTTTTCGAGGCGAGTGTGTACTTTATCGCACTTAGCCTAAGTGATTGTGAAATTTTAATGATTGAGCGATTGAAATGTTAATTGTGCATGAATGTAAGCCTTTTGGGCTGAACTGGCCATTGCCCCTTGTTACCGGTCGTCTCGAGCCAGAAGCGGACTCGGTCGGGCGACTAGGAACTTGGGTGAACGTTTCGGTATACTCGAGTATTACCTTGTAGGTTGGTGGAGCCTGGCCAAAAGCCAGGGACGGGGTGAATGAATGAACGAATGAAACCAAATGCAATGAAATGACAGGAGAACGAATGTATCCTTTTCATGAATGTTACTATCGCTTTCCATTGTAAATGTTTCTTGAATTATTGATACTCCATATTGAAATGACATTATTGAAATGAACGATTGTGAAACTGATTTGATAACTGATTTTACTGGTTACTCGCTGAGCTTCTAGCTCACCCCAAAATGTTTTATTCCCCTCCACAGGGCTCAAGGCGAAGGAAGGGCTTGTAGTGTTTATTCATGGATTATCTCATGTATGGATTGAACTTGGATTCCTTTTGTGTAATCGTTCATATTGGGATTATATTGAACGTTTAGAATTGATTGGATGTGTAATAGTCTAGTTTTGGACTTCCTCCTGTAGAATAGTTGGTATCAAGGATCAGAGGGGCGCAGTGGAAGCGTGGACGCTTCGCTTTTGATATGTAAAGTTTGGGAACCTTTGATGTATATTTGATATAAATATCTTGAAATTTCATTGAGGATTGTAGTGAACGACTGAGTCCCGGCGAGAGCTGGGCAGGCGGCCCGCCGAACCCTCTGGTTCGCCTTAGGGGGAGGTGGGGCTGTGACAATTGGTATCAGAGCTTAGGCTTCAGATCTCTGTAGTGTGTCCTAGGCTTGAAGTTTAGGATGCCGGACTGTGGGTTTGATCTGACTCTTGTCAGTTTGGAATGCTTGAGTGATTCTTGCGGAATGTCTTGCATTGATTAATACAAGATGGAATGTCGAGGACGACATTCTTTTAAGGAGGGGAGATTGTGACGCCCCGAAAAAAAAAATGAGTTTGAGAACCCGGAAATTTTCTAATTTTCTAGGGTTTTATTTATTTAATGGCTTGTTTTCTGCGTTTTCTTTCGTAGGGAAATTTTCTAGATATTTTTAATGAGCAGATATAGTTTTTGGATGATTTTTCTAGTATCAAATAGGTTTTGAGAAATTAAGAGTGTATTCCGGATGTGGGACCCACTAGGGCGAAAAGTTCGGAAAAATTCGGCCAATAAGGTTAAGTTCCGGATACTGAGTGAAATTTATCGGGTGTTAAGAGATAAGTGGAGGATGAGATGTGATTGATGTGAGAGGAAACAAAAGGATAGAAATGCATTTAATGAAGTGACACGTGTCACTTTGTGAGTGGTTGAAGCCTAAGACAACTATTCACCCTTTTTGACTTTTTGCCATTGAGTTAAATATCTCACAAAAATCACTAAAATTCACTCTTTTCTTCTCCTCCATGGCTGGTTCTCTCTTGAGCAAAGGAGAAAGAAACTCTTCAACATTTTAGCTTCCATTTAGCTCAGGCTTCCAAAAACAATCACATAAACTAGTTTCTACTCCATAAAATCCCTCCATTAGGTGCTAGTAAGTTGTTTGGTGAAGTTTTTAAGGAAGCTAAGGTGTTCTACAACTCCTTCTCTCTTGTTTACTAGGTAAGTGGTGATTACACTTCCTCCTACACTTAATGATGCTTAATTTGTGCCTAGTGGTGGCTAAAGTGCTGAAATTTGTGGTTTGTTTCTTGGTTTGAGATGAATTGGTGAAGTTTTTATTTTATTGAGGAATTTTCTGGTTTAATGTGATCATGATGTTGTGGTTATTTATGATGGTTGGTAATGAGGGGTTATGACTCTAGTAGGTGTATATGATTGGTAATTGCAACCAATTTTGGATTTGGAAGGAATTTGAGAAAGTTAGGGTTTCATAACCCCCTTTTCTGTCCGGTTTTGTATCATATGGTTAGAGGCCGAATTGGCCTTTTCTTAAAACATGAAAGTTGTAGGTATTGATGTTTTAAGGGTTCCTGTAAAATTTCAGGGTAATTGGAGTAGTGTAGAATGAGATATGTCGATTTTACTGTTGCTGTTCTGGGTTCATCAGGAAGTAAGAACTGCGTCTGAAATTGGTTGTTTTGACTGGAATTGTTTTGGATTTGGGTGTTGAGGTCTTCTGATGAAATGTAGCTTGATGCCCTAGCTATCATATGCCTTTGGAATTTCTGCATTCGGACCTGTATAGACTGAGTTGTACTGATTACAGCATTGTGTGATTTGTAAACCTGCAATCTCGGTTCTGGTTTAGTATTCTGCATGTTTGACCTAGTTGTGCTAGGATTTGGACCGAGTGACCTTCTACATTGTTGTAGCCCTGTCTTTTAGCTTCGAGACGGTGGGTCTTGCACCTTCATCCGACCATCGTAGCGCCTTTGGTACCATTACCGCAAAATGACTTCAAAACTGTTTTTCTGGTTTTGCGTTTAACTTTCATTTCCGGACTTTTCCCTAGCTTGACTGGTACTACTTGGAGCTTGCTGAATGGCTATTGGATGACCTTGTTTTTGTGTGTGTACCTTTGGGTTGAATGAGAAATATAATGAAGCCGTGATGGCTGGAAAAGTAAAGAAATTTAGGGGAAGTGCTGTCCGAACTTTGAAGGGATTTGTTTGCATTGAGTTGTGATCTAAGACTCGGATTTGAGCAAGGCAATGCTATATGATGGATGGTTTCTGAGCCATGGAGGTGAGTGACCTCAAACTCTTTCTAAAATTATTTATGAACCGTTTCTTGCATTATTGACTTTTGAACTGTTTCCAAATTTACTCTTAAACCGCTTTCCCGCATTATTTACTTTTGAGCTGTTTTCAAAGTTAATTTTGGAACTGTTTTCTTACATAGCATGCATGCTTGCATATCCGTGTCTTGTTATTATTGATTTTGCTTTCAATGATTGCTAAACGAGTTTTCGAGGCGAGTGTGTACTTTATCGCACTTAGCCTAAGTGATTGTGAAATTTTAATGATTGAGCGATTGAAATGTTAATTGTGCATGAATGTAAGCCTTTTGGGCTGAACTGGCCATTGCCCCTTGTTACCGGTCGTCTCGAGCCAGAAGCGGACTCGGTCGGGCGACTAGGAACTTGGGTGAACGTTTCGGTATACTCGAGTATTACCTTGTAGGTTGGTGGAGCCTGGCCAAAAGCCAGGGACGGGGTGAATGAATGAACGAATGAAACCAAATGCAATGAAATGACAGGAGAACGAATGTATCCTTTTCATGAATGTTACTATCGCTTTCCATTGTAAATGTTTCTTGAATTATTGATACTCCATATTGAAATGACATTATTGAAATGAACGATTGTGAAACTGATTTGATAACTGATTTTACTGGTTACTCGCTTAGCTTCTAGCTCACCCCAAAATGTTTTATTCCCCTCCACAGGGCTCAAGGCGAAGGAAGGGCTTGTATGTTTATTCATGGATTATCTCATGTATGGATTGAACTTGGATTTCCTTTTGTGTAATCATTCATATTGGGATTGTATTGAACGTTTAGAATTGATTGGATGTGTAATAGTCTAGTTTTGGACTTCCTCCTGTAGAATAGTTGGTGTAGACACCAAATTTTGAATAATTTGTATGTGGCATCTACTTCATTTTAAATCGCTTGCATTTAGTTCATTGTTGAGTGTTTTGCATTTTTAGTTGTTATTTTTTTAGTTTTATTCATTTTTGCCCTTTTAGTTTGTCTATTCATTTTTATTTTGTCATTTTAGGTTTTTAATCACTTTTAAGTTTTAGATTTTAGTTTTTAGTTTTTAGTTTTTTGTTTTTTTAGTTTTTAAGTTTATAGAGTTTTTAGAAAGAAAAGAAAAATCATTTTAGTCATTTTGTTTTTTTTGCTTTCTTGAAAGAAAAATGAAAATGCAAAATCATAAAAAGGAGAAAAAAGAAATTAAAGAAAAAGAGGAAAAGAAGAAAAATTCAAAAATAGGCTTTAGTTGGATTGGAAAAATGAAAAAAAGAGGAAAAAGGAAAAAAGGAAAAATTGTTCACCAAAATATGTTTATTTCTTTAAATTCAATCTTTGGGCACTTTAGTTATTTTTATTAAGTTATTTTGAGAGAAAGAAAATGATGAAAAGAGAAAAATTGAAAATTAAAAAATGGCCATTTTGTTTAGTGTTTTGTTTAAAATTATTTTTGTTTTGTTATAATTATTATTACATGGTTTGTGTAATTTTGTTATTATTTATTTTATCATTTCTGTAATTATCAAGTTGTATTAGTTTTCTTGAAAAAAAAAAAAAAAAAAAAAAAAAAAGGGATCGTGGCCTGCAAGCTGCATTTTTGGCAGCTTGCAAAGGGCTAACTTCGTACGTGCCATTGAAGGGCAGGATGAAGGCAGAGGCTGGCCTTCATCCTGACCATTCAGTGGAGGGTTTAAGGGCCTTGGAGTTCCATATAAAAGAAAGAAAAACATCAGCCGCAAGAGGGGTTTTTTGGGGGGGGAGAGCATCGAGAGGAAAAAAAGCTGAGCGAGGGTTTTGGGGAGAAGGGAGTTTCAGAGCAAAAACAAAGCACGGAGAGCAAAGGGGAAAAATCTGGAACCAAAGGGGAGACTTGAGGGAGATTTGGGACAGCGGGGGTTTTCTGAGAAAAGTAGAAGCGAGAGCAAAGAAAGAAAGAGAGTTGGAGGGATAGAAAAAGCTTGGCGAGACTACGGGCTGGGCAGGAGAAAAAACAACCAAAAAAAAGAAGGAAGATTCTGCAGAAATTTTTCGTCGAAATCAGGTTGACGAATCAGCCCTCTTACTGGCTGATTTCTGGGTAGCTTAATTGGAGCTTGAAGTCGCGAGTTCGCCATTGCTGGGAAGCCTGCGACCAAATTTCCCGGACTCCGTCTCAGAAAATCAGCAACCAGTCTCTTGGAATATCTCACGTTCAATTGACCACATAAGCACCTTCAGGTGACAATGACTCTTCTCCCTGCTGGTTTAACACATTTTTCAGGAAGATTTAGGCCATTGGACATGAATTCTTGCATTCTTGTTGTCGGTTCCATTACTTTGACATATTGTTTGTTTTTCTTTCCATAAATCTGGTGGGAGATCTAGGAGCTGTGCATCTTGTTTGTTTATTTGCTTCTGTTAACAAAGAGAATAATGCACGTGGGACTTGGCTAGATTCTGGTCCCGTTAGTTGTGCATATTGTAATCTTTCGCTGCTTTCATTTCTTATCCTCCTGTTCACTGGTTTGTCTGAGAAGTGGTTTTCTTCAAATGGCAGTCGTGAAGCTTTGCCAACGTGTTGGGATGATTTTGTTATGAGTTTGGATTGAATTCTGATTCGATTGCCTCACTTTTTCATAATGTCATTTGCTCCTTGTCCGTCACTGCATTTTGATACGTTAGCTGAGGCGTGGTGTCGTCTTTGCTGCATTCTTTTTTGGTTTCTTCACTGCTAAAATAGATATCTGGAAAACGTATGTGCATTTGCTGAATAAATGGTTGGGTTTAATGAAATGTTTTGGCACCTTAATCTGCGCATTCACAATAAAAATCCAGAAACCAGCAATAGAAAAGCAAAATTTGAAACCTGCTGCATTTCTTCTCTACCGTGTTTCCTTGTCCTTAGTTACCAGTTGAGCATAAGTACCTTCAGTCTCATGTTCAATCTCGTGTTGAGGGGAGGAAATGGAAGGTTGGGTGTTTGGGTTTGAATATTTAAACATCTGAAATGTTTGAGCTGTACAACGAATTTCAGAAGTGTCGAACCAGTTTTGCATGTATCCAGAATTTTCTTGCTAAGTTTTCTGCTTGTTTGAATGGTGGTGGCTATGACATTGTTTGTTTAATCTGAATCTATGATGTTGATTTGGAGGCATATAATTAAAGTTATGCTCAAGAAATCTGGGTTAAAGGAAATGAAATGCAGCAGCAACATTGCCAAACGACATGGTTGGCAATTGACGCAAGTTCCAATCTTTCTTTGCTGCATTTGTATTCCGTTGTTTGGACTGGGGCAAATTCTGATTTAACCCTAAAATAGGGTTGACGCAACAATGCGATCTCAGATTTTTCAAACCGCTTTTGAAATCCGTTTTCAAGCCTTAACCTTTCTAAGCACCCCACCTGACCCCATTACAAAAGCCAAAAGTCCTGACTTCTGTTCTTTGCAATGGTCCTGTCAAGAAAATTTCTGATGTCGAAAATTTTAGATGTATTCTGAATTGATTAGGTGTGAGGTTGACACTGCTCTTCATGTGAAACCCCGCGAAGGTATTTCTGAAAAGAGGGAGAAAGAAAAGAAAAATGAGCGAAATGAATGCAAAAGAAAGATGCAAAAAGATTTGATGTTGAAAGACCCTGTTGGGTGATGATAAAAAGTCAAACAAAGTCCAAGAATCTGGAGTCCAGATGAAGGCAATGTTGAAAAATGCGATCTGTGGTGTAATGTCCTTGAAAGTTTTATTCTTTAGCTATCGTTTTCAAGCCACATTACAAGCTCATAAAGTCCGTCGTTGACTTATTCCTTCATGACAATCCAAAGTGACGACTATGCTCGTAAGAAATCCATCAATCATTTGTGATCATAAGGGAACAACCAGTTTTTTCATGTTTTAGCTATCGTTTCCATCCGTGTTATTGCAAGCCTATAAAGCTCGTATGTGGACTACGTTTTCTTAAGAAATAAGGATGATAAACTCTTTGCTTTCACTAAGATGTGATGTTGAATGGATTACATTTTTGAGCACAAGAGCCAGATAAATCTTAGCCTCTCATTTCCCTTAACCACCGCAAAATCAAAAATAAAGTCACTTGATTGGTCCTGAAAGACGAGCCAACTGGAAAGGGTCACCCACTACCCAAAGCACCGATGCTAAAAGTGAGGAAGAAATCTTCTTGAATTTGGTGTTATCTTGGAAATATTCATCATGAATTTTGCTATATGAGTTTAAGCAAGACATTTCAATTTTTCTTCACATGCTATGCTTACTTTGTTCAAACAAATGGAGCGTCATCCAAGCAAAATTTTTGAAGTCAAGTGGGCCCATACTGGGGCAAATTTTTGTTTATGAGATTTCACAAAATAAGCCCACACAGGGGCAAATATTTGTGTAATCCAATTGAGGATTTCGTCCAAGAATCAAATAATGTATTTTTCAAGTCAATCACGCTGCCCTTTTCATGAAAATTTGAAGTGCATGTAAGCCCCTTGTGCAGGTATTCATAGTCGAAATCGACGAAAGAGCTTCTGAGTTGTGGAAGGGCGATGCCGAAGAAAGAGAAGAAAGAAGGGAAAGAGAAGGCCCTACACTGGGGCAAATTATTTTTGAAAAAAATTCTCTCGAAAAATCAGAAAATTCAAAAGTCAAAAATAAAAAATCAAAATTCAAGTTTTTGTTACTTGGAAAATCAAATTTCTTGATTCCTGACAAATCAAATTCAAGTTCTTGACCAATTGGATGGTAGGACTGGGTCTTATCCCGCTGACCATTCACTTTATCACGTTGGGCCTGAGTTTCGTGCCGCCAACATCACATCACCAAGTTGGGCCTGGATTTTGTGCCGTCAACATTTCAAACATCAAGTTGGGCCTAGATTTCGTGCCGCCAACATTCCAAAAATCACGTTGGGCTTGGTTTTCGTGCCACCAACTTCACATCACCACGTTGGGCTTGGATTTAGTGCCACCAACATCACAAAAATCAAGTTGGGCCTGGATTTAGTGCCACCAACATCAAAAAAATCAAGTTGGGCCTGGATTTCGTGCCGCCAACATTCCAAAAATCAAGTTGGGCCTGGATTTCGTGCCGCCAACATTCCAAAAATTCTGTTGGGCCTGGATTTTGTGCCGCCAACGTTCCAAACATCAAGTTGGGCCTGGATTTCGTGCCGCCAACATTCCAAAAATACGTTGGGCCTGGATTTTCGTGCCGCCGCCAACTTCACAACATCCCGTGGGTTTATCCCAATTTTTAATATTCTGTTCGAGTCTATCCCGTGGGTCTATCCCAATTTTACATTTCTGTTCGGGTCTATCCCGTGGGTCTATCCCAATTTTAAATATTCTGTTCGAGTCTATCCCGTGGATCTATCCCAATTTTAAATTTCTGTTCGGGTCAGTCCCGTTTAAATTCTGTTCGGGTCAGTCCCGTTTAATTCCTGTTCGGGTCAGTCCCGTTTTAATTTTTCTGTTCGGGTCAGTCCCGTTTAAATTCTGTTCGGGTCAGTCCCGTTTAAATTCCTGTTCGGGTCAGTCCCGTTTTATTTTTCTGTTCGGATCAGTCCCGTTTAAATCCTGTTCGGGTCAGTCCCGTTTAAATTTCTGTTCGGGTCAGTCCCGTTTAAAATTCTGTTCGGGTCAGTCCCGTTTTATTTTTCATGTTCGGGTCAGTCCCGTATTAGAATTCCTGTTCGTCGGAATCTTTTGCAGCCCAATAACACAGGTAAGTATTTGGTGTCTACTTCTTTGTCTCAAGTTTTTTCAAAACTCAGACAAAGAGGGGCAAACTGTAGACACCAAATTTTGAATAATTTGTATGTGGCATCTACTTCATTTTAAATCGCTTGCATTTAGTTCATTGTTGAGTGTTTTGCATTTTTAGTTGTTATTTTTTTTAGTTTTATTCATTTTTGCCCTTTTAGTTTGTCTATTCATTTTTATTTTGTCATTTTAGGTTTTTAATCACTTTTAAGTTTTAGATTTTAGTTTTTAGTTTTTAGTTTTTAGTTTTTTTAGTTTTTAAGTTTATAGAGTTTTTAGAAAGAAAAGAAAAATCATTTTAGTCATTTTGTTTTTTTTGCTTTCTTGAAAGAAAAATGAAAATGCAAAATCATAAAAAGGAGAAAAAAGAAATTAAAGAAAAAGAGGAAAAGAAGAAAAATTCAAAAATAGGCTTTAGTTGGATTGGAAAAATGAAAAAAAGAGGAAAAAGGAAAAAAGGAAAAATTGTTCACCAAAATATGTTTATTTCTTTAAATTCAATCTTTGGGCACTTTAGTTATTTTTATTAAGTTATTTTGAGAGAAAGAAAATGATGAAAAGAGAAAAATTGAAAATTAAAAAATGGCCATTTTGTTTAGTGTTTTGTTTAAAATTATTTTTGTTTTGTTATAATTATTATTACATGGTTTGTGTAATTTTGTTATTATTTATTTTATCATTTCTGTAATTTTATTAGTTTTCTTGAAAAAAAAAAAAAAAAAGGGATCGTGGCCTGCAAGCTGCATTTTTGGCAGCTTGCAAAGGGCTAACTTCGTACGTGCCATTGAAGGGCAGGATGAAGGCAGAGGCTGGCCTTCATCCTGACCATTCAGTGGAGGGTTTAAGGGCCTTGGAGTTCCATATAAAAGAAAGAAAAACATCAGCCGCAAGAGGGGTTTTTTGGGGGGGAGAGCATCGAGAGGAAAAAAAGCTGAGCGAGGGTTTTGGGGAGAAGGGAGTTTCAGAGCAAAAACAAAGCACGGAGAGCAAAGGGGAAAAATCTGGAACCAAAGGGGAGACTTGAGGGAGATTTGGGACAGCGGGGGTTTTCTGAGAAAAGTAGAAGCGAGAGCAAAGAAAGAAAGAGAGTTGGAGGGATAGAAAAAGCTTGGCGAGACTACGGGCTGGGCAGGAGAAAAAACAACCAAAAAAAGAAGGAAGATTCTGCAGAAATTTTTCGTCGAAATCAGGTTGACGAATCAGCCCTCTTACTGGCTGATTTCTGGGTAGCTTAATTGGAGCTTGAAGTCGCGAGTTCGCCATTGCTGGGAAGCCTGCGACCAAATTTCCCGGACTCCATCTCAGAAAATCAGCAACCAGTCTCTTGGAATATCTCACGTTCAATTGACCACATAAGCACCTTCAGGTGACAATGACTCTTCTCCCTGCTGGTTTAACACATTTTTCAGGATGATTTAGGCCATTGGACATGAATTCTTGCATTCTTGTTGTCGGTTCCATTACTTTGACATATTGTTTGTTTTTCTTTCCATAAATCTGGTGGGAGATCTAGGAGCTGTGCATCTTGTTTGTTTATTTGCTTCTGTTAACAAAGAGAATAATGCACGTGGGACTTGGCTAGATTCTGGTCCCGTTAGTTGTGCATATTGTAATCTTTCGCTGCTTTCATTTCTTATCCTCCTGTTCACTGGTTTGTCTGAGAAGTGGTTTTCTTCAAATGGCAGTCGTGAAGCTTTGCCAACGTGTTGGGATGATTTTGTTATGAGTTTGGATTGAATTCTGATTCGATTGCCTCACTTTTTCATAATGTCATTTGCTCCTTGTCCGTCACTGCATTTTGATACGTTAGCTGAGGCGTGGTGTCGTCTTTGCTGCATTCTTTTTTGGTTTCTTCACTGCTAAAATAGATATCTGGAAAACGTATGTGCATTTGCTGAATAAATGGTTGGGTTTAATGAAATGTTTTGGCACCTTAATCTGCGCATTCACAATAAAAATCCAGAAACCAGCAATAGAAAAGCAAAATTTGAAACCTGCTGCATTTCTTCTCTACCGTGTTTCCTTGTCCTTAGTTACCAGTTGAGCATAAGTACCTTCAGTCTCATGTTCAATCTCGTGTTGAGGGGAGGAAATGGAAGGTTGGGTGTTTGGGTTTGAATATTTAAACATCTGAAATGTTTGAGCTGTACAACGAATTTCAGAAGTGTCGAACCAGTTTTGCATGTATCCAGAATTTTCTTGCTAAGTTTTCTGCTTGTTTGAATGGTGGTGGCTATGACATTGTTTGTTTAATCTGAATCTATGATGTTGATTTGGAGGCATATAATTAAAGTTATGCTCAAGAAATCTGGGTTAAAGGAAATGAAATGCAGCAGCAACATTGCCAAACGACATGGTTGGCAATTGACGCAAGTTCCAATCTTTCTTTGCTGCATTTGTATTCCGTTGTTTGGACTGGGGCAAATTCTGATTTAACCCTAAAATAGGGTTGACGCAACAATGCGATCTCAGATTTTTCAAACCGCTTTTGAAATCCGTTTTCAAGCCTTAACCTTTCTAAGCACCCCACCTGACCCCATTACAAAAGCCAAAAGTCCTGACTTCTGTTCTTTGCAATGGTCCTGTCAAGAAAATTTCTGATGTCGAAAATTTTAGATGTATTCTGAATTGATTAGGTGTGAGGTTGACACTGCTCTTCATGTGAAACCCCGCGAGGGTATTTTTGAAAAGGGGGAAAAAGAAGAGAAAAACGAGCGAAATGAATGCAAAAGGAATGAAAAAAAAAAAAAAAAAAAGAGATTTGATGCCGAAAGACCCTGTTGAGTGATGACAAAAAGTCAAACAAAGTCCAAGATCTTGGAGTCCAAATTGAGGGTAATTTTGAGAAAAACGCGATCTTCGGTGCAATGTCCTTGAAAATTACTCCCTCCGTCCCATTGAAATTGTCATGCTTTCCATTTTAGTCTGTCCCAAAATATTTGTCACATACCTAAAATGGCAAATGAATTTTTCGCCTTCTTCTAATTTTACCCTTCTGACACTACCTTTAAATATGTGGGTCCAGCATAAATTGTCAAAAGAACAAGACACGCTTTGAAGTGCGTGGCTGATGCTAGCCAATGTTTACTAGCGCGTGCAGTGCAAAATAAGCAAAAAGTTTGTGTAGCTTTAATAATGTAGTGGGCCCAAAGTGTTGACTAGTTTGCTTAAACCATTTGAATAACTTCATCCGCACCACTATAGGCAAAATTTGGACAGCTTGGCGGGGATAATTTAGGAATTACATACAGCTATCTCTTTTTCTTGTCTACTATTGAAAAATATTCCAATTCCCGAAAAGTGACAAACTTTTCGGGACGGAGGGAGTATTTCTTTCTTTAGCTATCGTTTTCAAGCCAAATTACAAGCTGATAAAGTCCATCGTTGACTTATTCCTTCATGACAATCCAAAGTGACGACTATGCTCGTAAGAAATCCATCAATCATTTGTGATCATAAGGGAACAACCAGTTTTTTCATGTTTTAGCTATCGTTTCCATCCGTGTTATTGCAAGCCTATAAAGCTCGTATGTGGACTACGTTTTCTTAAGAAATAAGGATGATAAACTCTTTGCTTTCACTAAGATGTGATGTTGAATGGATTACATTTTTGAGCACAAGAGCCAGATAAATCTTAGCCTCTCATTTCCCTTAACCACCGCAAAATCAAAAATAAAGTCACTTGATTGGTCCTGAAAGACGAGCCAACTGGAAAGGGTCACCCACTACCCAAAGCACCGATGCTAAAAGTGAGGAAGAAATCTTCTTGAATTTGGTGTTATCTTGGAAATATTCATCATGAATTTTGCTATATGAGTTTAAGCAAGACATTTCAATTTTCTTCACATGCTATGCTTACTTTGTTCAAACAAATGGAGCGTCATCCAAGCAAAATTTTTGAAGTCAAGTGGGCCCATACTGGGGCAAATTTTTGTTTATGAGATTTCACAAAATAAGCCCACACAGGGGCAAATATTTGTGTAATCCAATTGAGGATTTCGTCCAAGAATCAAATAATGTATTTTTCAAGTCAATCACGCTGCCCTTTTCATGAAAATTTGAAGTGCATGTAAGCCCCTTGTGCAGGTATTCATAGTCGAAATCGACGAAAGAGCTTCTGAGTTGTGGAAGGGCGATGCCGAAGAAAGAGAAGAAAGAAGGGAAAGAGAAGGCCCTACACTGGGGCAAATTATTTTTGAAAAAAATTCTCTCGAAAAATCAGAAAATTCAAAAGTCAAAAATAAAAAATCAAAATTCAAGTTTTTGTTACTTGGAAAATCAAATTTCTTGATTCCTGACAAATCAAATTCAAGTTCTTGACCAATTGGATGGTAGGACTGGGTCTTATCCCGCTGACCATTCACTTTATCACGTTGGGCCTGAGTTTCGTGCCGCCAACATCACATCACCAAGTTGGGCCTGGATTTTGTGCCGTCAACATTTCAAACATCAAGTTGGGCCTAGATTTCGTGCCGCCAACATTCCAAAAATCACGTTGGGCTTGGTTTTCGTGCCACCAACTTCACATCACCACGTTGGGCTTGGATTTAGTGCCACCAACATCACAAAAATCAAGTTGGGCCTGGATTTCGTGCCGCCAATCAAAAACAAGTTGGGCCTGGATTTCGTGCCGCCAACATTCAAAAATCAAGTTGGGCCTGGATTTCGTGCCGCCAACATTCCAAAAATTCTGTTGGGCCTGGTTCGTGCCGCCAACCTCACAAACATCAAGTTGGGCCTGGATTTCGTGCCGCCAACATTCCAAAAATCACGTTGGGCCTGGATTTCGTGCCGCCAACTTCACAACATCCCGTGGGTCTATCCCAATTTTAAATTTCTGTTCGGGTCTATCCCGTGGGTCTATCCCAATTTTACATTTCTGTTCGGGTCTATCCCGTGGGTCTATCACAATTTTAAATATTCTGTTCGAGTCTATCCCGTGGATCTATCCCAATTTTAAATTTTGTTCGGGTCAGTCCCGTTTAAATTCTGTTCGGGTCAGTCCCGTTTAAATTCCTGTTCGGGTCAGTCCCGTTTTATTTTTCTGTTCGGGTCAGTCCCGTTTAAATTCTGTTCGGGTCAGTCCCGTTTAAATTCCTGTTCGGGTCAGTCCCGTTTTATTTTTCTGTTCGGATCAGTCCCGTTTAAATCCTGTTCGGGTCAGTCCCGTTTAAATTTCTGTTCGGGTCAGTCCCGTTTAAAATTCTGTTCGGGTCAGTCCCGTTTTATTTTTCATGTTCGGGTCAGTCCCGTATTAGAATTCCTGTTCGTCGGAATCTTTTGCAGCCCAATAACACAGGTAAGTATTTGGTGTCTACTTCTTTGTCTCAAGTTTTTTCAAAACTCAGACAAAGAGGGGCAAACTGTAGACACCAAATTTTGAATAATTTGTATGTGGCATCTACTTCATTTTAAATCGCTTGCATTTAGTTCATTGTTGAGTGTTTTGCATTTTTAGTTGTTATTTTTTTAGTTTTATTCATTTTTGCCCTTTTAGTTTGTCTATTCATTTTTTTTTTGTCATTTTAGGTTTTTAATCACTTTTAAGTTTTAGATTTTAGTTTTTAGTTTTTAGTTTTTAGTTTTTTTAGTTTTTAGTTTTTAAGTTTATAGAGTTTTTAGAAAGAAAAGAAAAATCATTTTAGTCATTTTGTTTTTTTTGCTTTCTTGAAAGAAAAATGAAAATGCAAAATCATAAAAAGGAGAAAAAAGAAATTAAAGAAAAAGAGGAAAAGAAGAAAAATTCAAAAATAGGCTTTAGTTGGATTGGAAAAATGAAAAAAAGAGGAAAAAGGAAAAAAGGAAAAATTGTTCACCAAAATATGTTTATTTCTTTAAATTCAATCTTTGGGCACTTTAGTTATTTTTATTAAGTTATTTTGAGAGAAAGAAAATGATGAAAAGAGAAAAATTGAAAATTAAAAAATGGCCATTTTGTTTAGTGTTTTGTTTAAAATTATTTTTGTTTTGTTATAATTATTATTACATGGTTTGTGTAATTTTGTTATTATTTATTTTATCATTTCTGTAATTATCAAGTTGTATTAGTTTTCTTGAAAAAAAAAAAAAAAAGGGATCGTGGCCTGCAAGCTGCATTTTTGGCAGCTTGCAAAGGGCTAACTTCGTACGTGCCATTGAAGGGCAGGATGAAGGCAGAGGCTGGCCTTCATCCTGACCATTCAGTGGAGGGTTTAAGGGCCTTGGAGTTCCATATAAAAGAAAGAAAAACATCAGCCGCAAGAGGGGTTTTTTGGGGGGGAGAGCATCGAGAGGAAAAAAAGCTGAGCGAGGGTTTTGGGGAGAAGGGAGTTTCAGAGCAAAACCAAAGCACGGAGAGCAAAGGGGAAAAATCTGGAACCAAAGGGGAGACTTGAGGGAGATTTGGGACAGCGGGGGTTTTCTGAGAAAAGTAGAAGCGAGAGCAAAGAAAGAAAGAGAGTTGGAGGGATAGAAAAAGCTTGGCGAGACTACGGGCTGGGCAGGAGAAAAAACAACCAAAAAAAGAAGGAAGATTCTGCAGAAATTTTTCGTCGAAATCAGGTTGACGAATCAGCCCTCTTACTGGCTGATTTCTGGGTAGCTTAATTGGAGCTTGAAGTCGCGAGTTCGCCATTGCTGGGAAGCCTGCGACCAAATTTCCCGGACTCCGTCTCAGAAAATCAGCAACCAGTCTCTTGGAATATCTCACGTTCAATTGACCACATAAGCACCTTCAGGTGACAATGACTCTTCTCCCTGCTGGTTTAACACATTTTTCAGGAAGATTTAGGCCATTGGACATGAATTCTTGCATTCTTGTTGTCGGTTCCATTACTTTGACATATTGTTTGTTTTTCTTTCCATAAATCTGGTGGGAGATCTAGGAGCTGTGCATCTTGTTTGTTATTTGCTTCTGTTAACAAAGAGAATAATGCACGTGGGACTTGGCTAGATTCTGGTCCCGTTAGTTGTGCATATTGTAATCTTTCGCTGCTTTCATTTCTTATCCTCCTGTTCACTGGTTTGTCTGAGAAGTGGTTTTCTTCAAATGGCAGTCGTGAAGCTTTGCCAACGTGTTGGGATGATTTTGTTATGAGTTTGGATTGAATTCTGATTCGATTGCCTCACTTTTTCATAATGTCATTTGCTCCTTGTCCGTCACTGCATTTTGATACGTTAGCTGAGGCGTGGTGTCGTCTTTGCTGCATTCTTTTTTGGTTTCTTCACTGCTAAAATAGATATCTGGAAAACGTATGTGCATTTGCTGAATAAATGGTTGGGTTTAATGAAATGTTTTGGCACCTTAATCTGCGCATTCACAATAAAAATCCAGAAACCAGCAATAGAAAAGCAAAATTTGAAACCTGCTGCATTTCTTCTCTACCGTGTTTCCTTGTCCTTAGTTACCAGTTGAGCATAAGTACCTTCAGTCTCATGTTCAATCTCGTGTTGAGGGGAGGAAATGGAAGGTTGGGTGTTTGGGTTTGAATATTTAAACATCTGAAATGTTTGAGCTGTACAACGAATTTCAGAAGTGTCGAACCAGTTTTGCATGTATCCAGAATTTTCTTGCTAAGTTTTCTGCTTGTTTGAATGGTGGTGGCTATGACATTGTTTGTTTAATCTGAATCTATGATGTTGATTTGGAGGCATATAATTAAAGTTATGCTCAAGAAATCTGGGTTAAAGGAAATGAAATGCAGCAGCAACATTGCCAAACGACATGGTTGGCAATTGACGCAAGTTCCAATCTTTCTTTGCTGCATTTGTATTCCGTTGTTTGGACTGAATTTTTAGTGATGATTTGAAGTCTTGCATTAGATTTTGGGTTGTTGAATTGGTAGAATCCGTCATAGGCCTTCTTGTTAAATGGTGAAGTTTGTTTTTTTTTATTATTCCAAGAAGTTACAAGGCTGGTTTCGTTTTTCTGCTGCTGCACCCATTTTCTATTTGGTTCTTCATTGGCTTCCATTTGATCTTAAATAGTTCACGGTTCATGACTGGATTCTTTGAATGAGAATGTTTATGTGCTAGGTGATGTTGAGTGATGGTTTTTGTTAGTTTATATCCTAAATCTTGCATGAAGGCTGCATTGCATTGGAAAGCTCAAAGGTTGCCGAAGCAACATTGGTTGGAAAATTGCAGAAATCTCGGTTTCTTCATGAGTCTTGCATGAAAGTTTTTTCCAGATTTTGCATAGCTTTCTTCTAAGTTGTTGCGTGCAAGTTGAGTCGCTGAATCCATTGGTTTGTTTTGTACAAATGCATCTGGACTAAATGGAAGAGGGCTGAAAGAATGTTTGCTGAAAAATTACTGGAATATGAGTTCCGTAGGCTTGCATGGGCTTGCATGAAAATTTTCAATAATTGCAGCTTTACTCCCCTTAGCTTCTAGCTATGCTCCAAAGGCCCATTTATGTGTTTTGTTCTTACAATTAGGTCCTAAAACACTTGCACTTTAACCCCCTAAGTTCCCCCTTGCCTTGTTATGGTCCAATTAGTTGAATAATTTAATCACTTTTGTCATTCTAGAATCTTAATTGTTTTGGGTTTGCTTTGACATGATTTTGGGTAAGACGTTTAGTGAGTTTTAGGATGCATTTTGAGGTTCAATAAGTTTTAATAGAATTTTTTAGCTTGGATTTGTGTTCTAAACACATTTTTGCATTTGATTTTTATGGGTCTCATCTTAAGTCATCAATTTTGGTATTTTACTTTACTCTCTTTTAGAAATTTTCATGTCCTTCTAATTAAGTCCCTCTTGCATTAATCGCTTTGTACATAGTTGGTTTGTCTATGTAAATACTTTAATTGACTCAATTTAGTGTTTAACTTTCATTTTTCATATTTAATTTTTGTTTCATGTGATTATTTGATAATTTAAGTGGTACCTTGACCTTTTTATTATTTTGGAGGGTAAGTTAGTAATTTCACTACGTTAGGGCGTCGCTTCAAGGGAGGTACACTCTATCCTTCATTTGCACTACATTTGACCTTACGTGCTCCTACGTGTTATGTGAATATGCATGCCTACTCCGCTTTCCTTACCTCCTTGCGTGCATTTAGTTGCTTTTACTTTTATTTAAGCTTTATGGGGTATGTGTACACCTCTTGGCTTGTAATAGATAGGGCTCGGAGAGCATCTGGTCCATTTCCCCTTCCCCTTTATGCTTTTATGGGGTATGTGTACACCTCTTGGCTTGTAATAGATAGTGCTCGGAGAGCATCTGGTCCACTTCCCCTTCCCCTTGGTTGCTCGTTTTTGTTGCTACATGTTTAATTGCTTTATTAGGCTCTTGCATCTAGTCGAGCATGTTAAGTGTTATGTGTTACGTGTTTACGAGTGTTTTGGCATGTCTACTTGCTTTCATAGCCATGAATGAATGGAATGGATGAATGTACGTTTCCGCTAGTCCAACGCTAGTCGGAGTTCATAGAATGGGCTAGTCCAACGCTAGACCCTTAGGGATTTCCCCTCGTTAGCACATCATTTGCTTGCTCACTACATTTTCATGCATTTTTTCTTAGTTTTTATCATTTAGCATGCTCCTCTAGTCCCTTCCCTCTCATTTTAGGTTTTGCATCCCATGCTAGCTATAGGGTTCATTTTGCTTGAGTGTCCCCTTCTGATAAGGGAAACAAGCGAGTGTGGCTACTCGATAGCCTTAGCACGCTAGTTTTGCCTTCTAATCAAAGGGAAAATCAAAGTCGAAAGTTAGGAGTCAACCCCCGTACCCGTCTTGCTTGCATTCCCTAGGCTCATGCATTCTACATTCACTCTATCATTCTATACCCTCATTACACTTTTATTTTCTCCTCCTACTTTCACACATGCACCTTCATATCCCTTCCCTTGCACACAAACACTTGGATTTTTCACACAATTTCGCACGAGCACCTTTTCATACATCTGCACACAAACACTTGGATTTTTTTTTTACAATTTCACACAAGCACCTTTATACAATTTTGCACACTTGCACTTACATTTCTTGCATCTTTCATACACTTCCACACTTGCACATTTGAGTCTCATTTGCATTAATCGACCTCTATGGGGTTTTCCTTTGTTGGCCGCCACAATTCATGTGGTTTGGGACCAAAAGCCTCACGAGAGACATCGTAGAATTTAGGATTGCATTTTTCTTTCCGTTTTGCATTCATATAGTCATATCCAACGTGCGAACATATATTGGGTAGAAAATTAGGAAAGGTAAGGTTAAGTCGCGCAACTAGCCTTGGCTAGGTCAAAGGGGTGCCTTGGATTCTATCCTTGCCTTCCCCTTTGTCAAACGTGACCCCCGAACCTTTTTCTTTGGCTTACGTGGACTAGGAGTCGTTTTAAAAAGGGTTTTACTACTTTGTCTTTAAAAAACACTTTTTGGGTGACTTGGTACACCCCAAATCTATACCAAGTGGCGACTCCGTTTTCATATTTAAAAAACCCTTTTTTAAAATTTCATTTGGCCAAATCGTCGCTTTCCAAAGTCCCATGGCCTTTTTACTTTTCATTTTGCACACGTTCACACCACACTTCACACACACATACATCACTCACACACTTCATTCATTCGAAAAGTGGGGCGCGACAGTTGGCGACTCCACTGGGGACTTCCTAAGTGGGTCCGAGCATTTGACTTAGCCATTCGTTTCCTTTTTCTACCCTTTTTATGCATTGCATTTGGATATTAGGGTTGCATTTTTATTTTAGGACTTTTTCACCTCGCGCGCGTATCAAACTTTTCCCTCACTCACGTATGTGTGATTGGTTGATTGGATGTTATTTATTTGTTTATCTCGCGCTTGCATTGCATTTGGGAGGGGGTGTGTCACCTTTAGAGCCTCGCGTGGTTCTCAACCCCTTCCCTCAAATTAGGGGAACACTTCATACGTGCATATTTATTTGCTTTATCCCATTTTATTTGTATTTTCGTGGGCGTTTCCCACACCGCCTTGTAGGATTAGGATCGATTGCCTTGGGTAGGCGGCTGGTGTGCTCTGCGCCCATAGCGCTACCTAAGGGATCACTCGAGCCACCGACCGAAGGCCCTGGGAGTGATGACCCTTCGCCTTTAGGTCTGAAGGCTTGGGAGCCGAAGCTTTATCGAGTCTAGGCATTAGTGAACCCCAGCCTCATGCATCCATATTAGAATGACCTAAGGTAGAGTCGGCCTCACCCTATTTTAAGCACATTAGGCACGAGGGAAGGGGTTCCACCCCTTTTACTTGCTTTATTGTATTTCTTTTCTTAATTGCTCCCAATGTGTTATGTGTACTATCAATTGCACTAACCATTTTTTTGTTTTCTTGGATTGCATTCATGTGCCTTAGCAATAAGGGGCCTCTTTGGCACTCTTTTAGTGACTCACCCACTAGATAGCTCACATGTCTAAATTTCAGTCTTTGCACTTACCTTTCAGTAAATACATTTCATGTTTAGACCCTTTCCCCCCGTTGCATTATTTTGTCCTCTAGGCCATATTTATTGCATATTTACATTGCTTTAATAAACTGGCATCACGCATAAACCCTAGAAAGGGAATGCCATTTAGGGGATCCCGTGTTAGGAATAAACCACCCCATGTCTCGGATGTATAATCCAAATGAGACTTGCACGTTTACCTTTCTCGTATCATCCGAAGGGGTAGTGCACAAGGTAAGGTAAAGATCCGATCATTTTCATGAAGCAATTTTTGGAATATGAGCATCTAATAATCACTTTTTGGCCATTTTCTCAAAATTGGTAAAATTCCCTTGCGTAAAAGGACATTAATTCGAAGAAAATTCACAAATGATTCCTCATTGTTGAGACGATAAATATAGAGGCCAAATTTTGATTTTAGAGGCTCATAGACCAAGGCATTGTAATGATTTCTTGAAACCACCCAGTGGGCGAATAATTCAATCGATTTTTGAACAAATCATCCATCTTATCCAATCCACTTTTTTCCAATTCATTCAATTTTAGTTCAATCTAATCATTTTTGAATAAATTCATTTCATTCAATTCATTTGACCAATTTACCCTTTTAGGGTCTTTTGACCAATTTACCCTTTTTAGGGTCATTCGGTCGCTTTTGAATAAATTATCAATTCAATTGACCAAATTACCCTTTTTAGGGTCTTTTGACCAATTTACCCTTTTTAGGGTCATTCGGCCGATTTTTGAATAAATCAAATTCAATTTCATTCATTTGGCCAATTTACCCATTTTTAGGGCAACCGAGCCGTTTCTTGACCTATTTCCCTTTTAGGGTAATCCGGTCGATTTTCAATAAATTGTCAATTTCATTTGACCAATTAGGATTTCAATGTCGAATTCCAAATTGGGAAATCTAGTCAATTTTGAAGAAAACCGTCCATTGCATCCAATCACTTGATCAATTAGGGTTTTTGACCCGTAATTCACTGAGAAATTTTATCAACGAATTCCAATCTCTTCGATAGGAGTTCGTCAAGGTCAAACCCATGCGTTTTGCAAATCAAAGGTGATCAATCTATTCGGACGTTGTCCTCATTTTGACAAATCTCTCGTCACCCCAATTGACCAAATTCTTTCAAAATTATTTTTCACTCCATGAGCTGATTGGATCCATCAGGTATTGTATAGTGCCTGCTCTGGAGGATTGCATTTTCATGCTAGGCCTACCCTTGGCATAAAAGGGTTCTCCCATAGGACATGCATACCGATTTTGCAGTTTTGCCTACTAACTCGGGGTATTTTTCTTTTGTTTCCCCCCTCCCCTGCATTCATAAAAATATTTCAATAAGACGAAAATGTTCTTCTATATCTGATGATAATTTTAATCCAATAAAGTTTGAAGATTACAAGTGTTATTTGATTCTTGGGCGGATCCTACGATGAAAACCCTCTGAGAGATGTTGTAATTGTTTTCCAAAGGGAAATTTTGTATATTTGAAAAGGAGACAAAAAGTGTATATGTGGAGCTCTTTACAAGTTTCTCTCTTCTCACTTGTATCGTAATTGAATGAGAAAATTTGTTTCAAACTTTTTCAGCAATAAACTTTTTGGACAATCATTGTTTTGTGTATATTTATGTACATTTCATTCTTTATTCTTATTCATTGGAGATTTCATGATGAATTTTAAGAAATAAGACTAAATTGGGATTTTTTCAACCTCCGACCTGAAAATTCACAATAAGAGTGTTCAGAATTAAAAGAGGTCATTCAGAAGGCCCAATGAGATATCTTTTTTCCTTCATTTAACCTCAAAATAAAATCAGTCACATTGATTGATAAATTGCAAATTGGGACATTCTTTGCTTGGAAAAATCCCCATTGGTTTAACCGGATTCAATTCACATCTAAGTGAAAGCAAAAATGTGCATTATTCTTGTTTGTTTTGAAAATTTGGAATGATACTTTGAGCATTTGTTTCACTACCTATACAGATTTTTATCACTTGCTCTCCCATTTGAGCCTATGAAAGAATAATTTCGTTTCAAATAAAGGCCTTAATGATCTCTACCCTATATTGGAAATTTTCAAATATCAA
>NW_020862804.1:0-17563 GCF_003713205.1 Coffea eugenioides | reverse complement strand
TTTCTTCAAAGGATAATGGCAAGGAAGGAGAGCCCTGCTACTGCTAAGTAATAATGAGTTAATTCTGCAAAACCTCAATTTAAATACAACAATTTTTCTTTGTAAGGAAAATAATAATAGCTTCTACAGCTGCAATAATGTAATTATTAACGCTTCTTTAAGCAAAAAATTGGTGGAGACAATTTTGTTTTGGTTAGATAGAAACCAAGCATTTTATTTTAATAGTAAATCCAATGTTTTCTGAATCACACATAACTTAATTAAAGTTCTTCATGGAGCTCACAAATAATTAGTGGTGTCAAAATCTACGTCATGTCCCATGATAGCTAAGGCATCAGCTAAGCATTTTAATAAATACAAACCATGATTAGATATGCTGATATATATATATATATATATATATATATATGGATTGATTCATTGTACTGAAATGTCTATAAATATGTAGGCCTTTGTTTCATTATTTTCAATATCAATAGACAATATGTTCTTTTCCTTCAATTGGTTTACAATGTCGTCCCCTTCTATCAATTTTTACAAACTTACCTTTTGCTCCTTTGTGGATTTAAATCTAGAGGACAGCTGAATAGAAAACTTAAAAGATAAACTATTTTCACATTATAGTCAAATAACCTAAAATAATGTTATACAGAGTTTTAGAAACAGTTAGAAGTGGATTACAAAAAAAAAAAAAAAATCATGAAATTTTAGCCTTGTAGAATCGATTTTCAACGGTAGAAAATTTTTAATCGTGAGTAGTAAGTTTAATAGTTATGTTGGTGAATAAAATTGGGATTTTTCTAACGAGTGCCTTTGGCATTTTTTTAGACACTTATATCTTAAATTACACGTAAATTACTGTTTATATGCACACATTTACATTTATGGTCCCCAAATTAAATATTTTTTGAAATTAGTTTCACTTTTGCCAAAAAAATTAACACTTGAATCAATGTCCTGAAGGCCTATAAATTAATATCCTAGTTTTTGAAAAACTTCTGCTAGTAATTCCCCAAATGAGTTGTAAATGACCATTTGTATATGTGATATGATGAAAAATCACTATGCTTTTATTTTACCTTTTAATTCATCTTTTGGTTCAAAATACAAAGGGTAACTTAAAAATTAGACTTAAAGGTAACTTCCATAAACGGTAATTAAAGGTAATTAGACTTAAAAAACCATTAGGAAATTAGAGGTAACTTCCATAATATAAACTACAAGGGAGATATTGGTAATTCACCTCAGTATCAGCAACAATATAGTGATATACATTAGAACATGAATTGGACACTCCTAGCTGTAATTTCCGAACCTTAATTAATCTACAAGCAACAAGCGTTAAGATTATTCAACATCTAAAATGAATTGCTATGATTAGTGGTACTCATTTTTCACACATTTCATACATTTATGCATTATTCTACGCAATGTATAAATCAATTCTTCTTAGGCAAAAGTCATCATTACAATATTTGACCTTTATAATTATCATTAGGCTAGTGGTCTCTACAGAAAAGGTGTGGTAGGTTAATAACTTTGATGTTCTTCTTGCTTGGGTCAATCAAATAGTTGAGATGTGTCACCTAAGTTGGTGGAGAAAAGCATGTTCTAAGACGTGGGATTGCTTCATACTAAAATTGAAAGAGTTCTTCAAGAAGTGTATTTCTCCTCTTCCTTCAACAGCCATCCATAAGACCAGGTTAATTTGAGTGAAAGCTGCTGTAATATTTCATCCTCTTCAGGAGTTGATTTAGCCCAGATTTGCTTTTTATTGCCCAGATGCCACTTTTATCTCGGTCCTGCCTCAGCCTTTTCCGGGGGATCATCCATTCCGCCAGTTCCTGATTTTCAGGAAATTCTTGGATAGATTGCGTTCTTTGTCATCCCACATTTTTCCGTCAATAAGTACTATATAAGTAGCAGGTTTTGTGTTTAGCTTCTGTACAATACCCAACTTAGACACTTGAGTAGCAAACAAAGAAAATGGCTTCATTTCAACAGGCTTTTTCGTCCGTGGTATTAGTAGTACTAGCAGTGGCAATTTTATTCGTTACACCGACATTTTCCACTTCAAGAAATGCAATTATGAAGGATGAAAAAGTGCAGAAGGCAACAGGATTTCAGGTAACTCTCAAACATGTCGATTCAGGAAGTAATCTGACAAAATTTGAGCTCTTGCAGCGTGCAATGAAGCGTGGACGACAAAGGTTGAACAGGCTTAGTGCTATGGCATTAGCTGAATCAGATCATGATGTCAAATCTTCAGTTCATCCTGGAAATGGAGAGTTTCTCATGCAGTTGTCCATGGGGACGCCATCAACTGCTTATTCAGCCATAATGGACACTGGAAGTGACCTGATTTGGACTCAATGCAAGCCTTGCCAGCAGTGTTTTGATCAATCTACACCAATCTTTGATCCCAGGAAGTCATCTTCATTTTCCACACTTTCATGCTCTAGCAGCCTGTGTGAAGCATTGCCAATGTCCTCTTGTGGTACTGATGGATGCGAGTATCTCTACACTTATGGGGATTATTCCACCACCCAAGGAGTTATGGCTGCTGAAACCTTTACATTTGGTGAAGTTTCTGTCCCAAAAGTTGCATTTGGCTGCGGTGAAGATAATGAAGGTAGCGGATTCGGCCAAGGAGCTGGTCTGGTGGGATTAGGCCGCGGTCCATTATCGCTTGTATCTCAACTTGATGAACCAAAGTTCTCCTATTGCCTAACTTCCATTGATGATAGCAGCACTAGCACTCTTCTAATGGGATCTTTGGCTAATGCCAACAACTCGGACACGGCAAGTAGAACCACGCCTTTAGTGGTAAATCCATCACAACCATCATTTTACTATCTTTCCCTTGAAGGGATTACAGTTGGTGGCACTCGCTTACCTATCAAGAAATCTACTTTTGCACTCAATAGCGATGGAAGTGGAGGCATTATCATTGACTCCGGGACTACACTCACTTATTTGGAGAAAAGTGCGTTTGATCTAGTCAAGAAAGAGTTCACTTCTCAGATGAAACTTCCAGTGGACAAATCAGGCACATCAGGGCTTGACCTTTGTTTCACATTGCCATCAGATGCAAGTGACATTGAAGTTCCAAAGTTGGTTTTCCATTTCAAGGGTGCAGATGTGGATTTACCAGGTGAAAATTACATGATTGCCGATTCAAGCGTGGGTCTAGCATGCTTGGCAATGGGAAGTTCAAGTGGAATGTCAATTTTTGGCAATGTTCAGCAGCAAAACTACTTATTGCTTCATGATCTCCAGAAGGAGACTTTGTCATTCATCCCAACAAAGTGCAATCAATTGTGAACAGCTCTTTGCAATTTATTGGTGTCCTCCTCAATATACTTGCATTTGCTGCTTGTGTGGCCAAATTAATGACTTTACCTTGATGACCTTGTAGTTTCTGATCAGCTCAATGAAATTACAAAGTTGAATTTTCTTTTAATGAGTTATTAATCAAGTTCTGTTTATATATAGTCCATTCCAATGTTCATTGCACGTACATAGACTCAAAACCATCCCACATTAATGAGTTGAACACTCTATATAAATATAAGTTAATTGGGAAAAATGTATAAATGTAAAGGAAGTTAGTAATTGTTGGTGTGCGTGTATGTATACATGGTTATCGGATCAAATTTAAATCTGTTAACGAGTGCCCAATAGGCACCTGTTAGCAAAATTTATATATATTCTAATTATTGCTAGATGTTTTTGTCTTTAATCTTAACCTTGTTTTGCCAGAATGACCGTCTCCAAAAGGTACAAAAACGAAAAAGAAAGAAAATGAGTAGTGGAAAAAAAAAAACATACAAATGGAGAAGAATGGGCTAAAATCATAAGTTTACTCACCTAAAAAATTTAATTTTTCCCTTGGTCTTTCCTACTCCCACCAGCCTATACAACAAGTATATTCTGTTAATAGAAATTATATTGTTTCTCAACCCTACTCAAAGAATTGGTTGCTCAACTGCCTAACTACAATTGCCAATATTAGAATTAAAGTATTAGTAGATAGCGAAAACGAAATGTGACCTAAAACAACACTATTTGCGTACGGGTATAGTCACTAATTGTTGGGTTCTAGGTTGATTGCCACAAAATTTTTCGTCATATACTCCCAAGGCAGCAATTTGTGGAGCCAATGACAAAAACTACAGAAGTAGAATGAAAGAGATCTGTTACTTCCAAGCCAAGACCATTCGCAAGTGTAATCATTTAGACTAGGACATTTGGATTCAACTATTAGATTCATACACTCCCTTTCTTATTTTTTAGATTTAACTATTTCTTGGGACATACTAATTTGGTATGAAAATTCAAAGTGGTAGAACTCAGAGGTACTTAATTAGTTTGTTTTTTTTTTACCTAATTAATGAAAACAAAAGTGAAGCATACAAAGTGGATTCTATGAATCATATATTTTTCAATCCTCAAAATTTCTTATTATAAATTAAAAAAATATTTAAAAAGAAAAATCTTTGCTTTTTGTATAATATAATTCCATCATAACATGCGACAGGAGATTTAAAATCAGAAACATTTTCTGAATGAAATTTAATATACTTTTTCTTGTTTTGGTACATCATTTCCAAATTGAACAAAACAATTGCTTTGCGAAATATTCTGTCAACTCAAACTACAAGGAAAGTAATCAGTGTGGCCAAGAATGTTATGTTTGTTGATCTTCCTAAAGGTGAAGCAAATTGGATTCACAGAATAGAATTGTCTAACTCTAGGTTTACGTAATGTTTAAAACATAGTAGTTCCCTCTGGTCTTAAAGAAAATTATTACGGAGTAAAAGCAGGTGCTTAATTATGCCACTAGTTCTTTTCAAAATAATTGATCGATGCAACGATTATATAATTGAATCAGTTGGAATATTGTCATACAGAAATATTGAAAAAAGGTATAAGATCACATCACCTGTATGATGCTAAGTATGGTTAAAAGAAAACTAGTCCTATATGCATGGATGAAGTAACCTATAACACAGAGAAAATATATAAAAACACCAAATCTAAATGGCCATTTTTCCTCTCCTGGGTAGCAGGCCTACTTGAAGAGAATCGATGGGTTATTTGGATAATTGGGTTCTACTCATTTTTGTATTCAACTATTTTCTAGTTAAATTTTCTTATAGTTTCTCCCTCTTCTAACAACTTTTATTTTTTAAAAATAAATTTGATTTAATTTTTCATTATGCTTTCTCCTTCTGCAAATAAAATTTTGTTTATCTGTTTTGATATATTTGAACCTTGTTATTCTCAATGGAATAACTTTACTTAGTGTGATTTTAATTGCTACATTAGTATATTCGCTAACATTGCTAGAAACTAATTATTCATTCATGAGAAAATAGGTTATTGTATCTTTTATAATTAACTGAAAACAAAACATATACTTCAAGGTTTAATTAAAATCATTGTAAACCTTTAATAATTATCTCAATTAATGTCTATCAATGATCTGATATGCCTTGCAGTATTTAATGTATATTATTATATTATAATAAACATATAGAAGTTTTAAAAAATTGATATGATAGTTGAAAACTTATAATGCATTAATTTATAAATTAAGCATGTAAGAATAACTTTTAATATCTTTTTATTGAATTATTCATACTTGCACAAGTTCACAACTAATTTTAAAAAATTGTGCTAATACATGGGATAAAATACTAGTTATACAATTTCAAAGTTATGATGATCTTTACCTAATTAAATATTCATCCAGTTTTGCTGTAATTTCTTAATTTTTTTTCTCTATAAGGGCTTTGGCAGTTATTTTGGCCAAATGCTTATCTACTAGTAATGGCAGTTAATCCTAACATGTATACAATATATCTAATATATAATAGGAGAGTGTCACTGTGTGGTATAAGTATACCATATCACTCTTTAATGTTTCCAATCTATCCTTAATTATACAATTAAATTTGTTGAATATATATTACCTTTCATCCCTCCCCACATCTTTTCTACTCCCAATTGTCAGATCCAGGATTCGAATAATCAAAATATATTTGAAGTGGAGAAAGAATTTATATTACCTTTTTACAAAAAATAGAATTAATGGGGTGGTTTGCGAGAAGATTTAACAAAATTACCTTTTTGTGTGCAGAGGGAGGTGTGATAGCACTTGCTGGTCCCATTCAACTCCGCTACTTTAAAGTTAAATTTGTTCATGAATGGCCTAAAGAGCCCTAATAGTAAGCCAAAAGATGTCTACGTTCCTTACCAAAATTAGTTGCCAGTAATTTTTTACTATCCTCTGGGTATTGACTGCCCACCGATTTAGTTTTGCAATTTATTGTGAAACCAAAATACCCAGTCTCCAAATGAATTTTGAAAAAAAAAACATAAAATTAAGGATTAATTTTTTATGTATTGTCAGTACGTATAAGATTATTGTTACACTAACAGGTTTAAATGAATGTTATATAATCTTTATTGAAATTTGAAATTCATTTTTTTGCACACGTGACGTGACATGTATCTAATCTTGTTGACGTAAAAAAGTATCTAACTAACCATGCATAAAAGATTTTTTATGCTAAAATTAGGATATGTTATGCCAAAAATCTCAGTGCTTGAGAATCAAACTTAAATATAAAATCATGTAAAATAATACCTCTTTTGCCATTTCTACTAGGGAGAAGTGGCTCCTGCCATGTGTAAGTTAGATATGTCGAGCCGACAACGGGTATGGTCGAAACAATCTTGCTGCCATGGCTTTGCTATACACTAATTAGTGAGAACGTACGATCAATAACTTATGCCAGTGATCCAGTGGTCATCACCTTCTTTGGTGATGATGGAGTTCAGGGTTCAATCCCTGCCTCCCACAAACTTGCCACTTTACGTGGCTGGTCTTCCGCCCTCATGGGATAGCTCGAGCGGTCCGCTCCCCCTCCTTAGGGTATGGCGATCTTCCTAGCTTGTCTAGGGTTCGAGTCCCGCTGTTAACGTGCTCGGTGTGGAGTGGGATCTCCTCTCCCGGACCGCAGGGAATTAGTCGGGCCCCGTAAGGATTGACCCGGACACCCCTGTGTTGACAAAAAAAAATAAAAAATAAAAAATCAATAACTTATGCATGTGTGACGTCAGTTTTTTGGGTATCTCAAGAACATTTGTGTTGTTGTGGCCACGTGAAGTTTGGATATATAAATGACAAAGGTTCAAAGTTGGAGATTGTTATACATTTTGGAGTTTGAGCTGTCTTTGGAGTTATTAATTATGCAGAGCAGTATGCTACAATCAAGAAAGGGCGAGAACAACCTTTAGAGCCCGTGTCAGTCCTTGGAGCTACATCCAAAGAAAAAGTGAGGATCACCTCTATAGCCTATATCAATATATATATTTCTGATACTAATTCCGTTGATGACAAAATTCGCGACTATGAACCCCGGATAGATAGTGATATTCACAGGTTTGAAATGGGTTGAATTTTCTACTCATGACCTCTCTAATCCCCGTGATTGCAAACCTTCTTGACCACAATTAAACGAACTAGAGAACTCTAGAAATTTGTTAGAAAATGTCATAATCAAGGATAATATTCTTGATTGATAAACTGAGTGAACGCTAGATAATTCTAGCCGTTCAAGAAGGGCTCGTTGAGCCAAGAGAGAGCACTCTCAAGAAATGAAATTTCTGCCAAATTGACGTAATCTCCCTTTATTGAACGAAATTGATGCTTTTTTATAGGCTTACAAGACTTTGACCCCTAATCTAATTAGAATAATGAAACTAATCGGCTTACAACTTCCTAAAGTGGCCGAATTGTAACACTAGTCTTACCACACTCAGTAATCGACTAACTAACATAATCAACTGCTAACCAACCAAGGAACCAAATGTCTAAACAAACTAGTAAACAACCACAATACTAGCTGGACCTATCCTCAACATGAGCTGGTCGCTTATTCCACTAAAAGGGAAATAGAAACGACATTAAAAAAACTAGAACAACTCAAAATTCGATGAATGCAAGCTGGGAATTCACGAGCTCACGAACAAGTTTTCTTTAGCCACTCCAGTGAATTGAATATGATTGGACAGCTTGCCATTTTCTATTATTCCCCTCCTCTTGAAGAAGATTTGTTCTCAAATAGCTTGGACACCAAAAACGTTGTAAGCAGCTTGAGAAAAACTAGCCAAATCGCATGTCGTTTGCGCAAGTGATAGATACTCACGATCTCAACTGGTGCATCAACTTTAGCTCTTGTTAACAGCAACATGAAAGAATTGGCAGCAATAACTTCACACGAACACTCATGCGGCAATGAAGAAGTTAAGGGCAACGAATGACCCAATTCAACAGCTGAATGGAAACTGAAAAAACCATGGACTGCTGCTGGTTTTGGGACATCAAATTCAGCTGGAACAAGCATGAAATCCGATTGCATTGCACAAGATAAATCTGGAAATGGTTGGATAGCTTTACCACCCAAAGTTAAAGAATGAGAGTCAAAATCTGGAATTTTCCCTTCAAGATGAGCTCGAAAGAACTTGCTATTTGCGTGAGCAGATTTGAACTCAACCGATTCCATGAATTGATAACAAATAGACTTAACTCCCAGAAGACAAACTCCATGTAAGCTATGAAATTCTCCAATGGATTTAGGAATAGAACATGCAATGATCAACTCAATTTCCCCTTGCTTAACCTGCACAAAAGAAAAAATACTAAACAAAACACATGTTAGCCTGTTAGAAACAAAACTGTCACACACTCGACTTTTGCAAGCATGGTTAATTTCCCTTTTTACTTCTCACTAAGGCCGAATTATTTTTGTCTTGTTCCACTCTATTCTTTTCGATCCATTGCTTACTCATCTCACTTAATTTTTCATTCTCTTTTTCTAGCTCATTCTCACACAATTCCTTCTCTACTAGCTCACAACAACTAACTAGAGTAGGTGAAACTTCAAGTTTTTCAAGCTCATGTTCATTGCTAGTATTCATTGATACTTCTTCAATCAATGGTGGATTGGAATGAACATCTCCTTTATTACCATCAGTTGAAACATGATTATTTTGCTCGAAGTATGAATTCAGCACTTGTCTAATTTCTCCCATCATAGATTCAACCAATCCTTCAGTTCAACTTCGAATGTCATCCCTTGGTTCACGAGGCCTTGACTCAATTCGAGAATTCTTAGGTTCCATGAGTTGTTTGTCATGATACTCTTTAGATGAAACTCTTTTGGGTGAGGATGAACTCTTCTTAGAGGCTTGACACAACCGCTTTTGTTCCTCTTCATACTCATCACAAGTACGCTTATATCTGTCATATGCGCACAAGGCACGGTAACGATCCATCTCCTCCCGAAGTGAACGAAACTCATGTTGTGAATGCTCGGAGCTAGACTGCTTGGAACCCCTCCTCTTGAGAGACTCGTTCCTCAAGAGTTTTTGATTTTATGAACAGGATGCAACTCCACTAGGCATGATTACATGACCTGTAAAAATGGTTAGCAAAGAAAGAAATTCCTCACAATACACAAGTTCATATATATATACTCGTCACTCATGTATCACTCAAGTATGATCATTCTAGTATTCTCACCAAATAGCTCTCAAGGCCTTAGATTATCCCATTGGAAGAAATCAGAATCTTTCGTCAAGAATATCAACCAACTTAACACCAAAAACCAACTCAAGTTGTGGTACTTCACTCAGTTCATTTGGTTGTCAAATGACTATGTTGACGTGCCCACGCCTTATAAGAGGTAGTCTTCTGGTAGTGGTCTGAAAATTGGCTATTTTTGGGACTTCTATACAGGGATTGGTAACTGAAATTAACTAAGAATGGTAGATTTTATCAGCCTAACAACTCGGAAACAACTTGACGCAAGAACTACTAGAAACGAAGTTAACCGACTCTAGTTGTGACTACTTGTGACTTGTGTAATCTGGAAAATTGAATTTGGATTGGAAATTACTGGAAAAAGAAATAAAAATAATTGCACAAATAAAAAAAAAACTAAAGACTTGACGCAAGACTGTTGGACCAAGTGACACGATTTTAGTTTCTTGACTTTGTTCGTGTGACTGTCGCAATCTGGAATTTATTTTGGACTGATTTATCTTGAATCAGGTCTAGTTCAATCCCCTTTTCCCAATGGTTCAAGGATTTCACAGCTGGTATCAGAGTTAGTTGGTGATTTTTCAGGTCATATCCCTTTCTTGTTTTGTGTTTTGTGTCATTCTTGTGTTTTGTTATATCAGCTGATATGAATTCTGTTGATGACGAAATTCGCGACTATGAACCCCAGATCGATGGTGATATTCACATGTTTGAATTGGGTGAAATTTCCTATTTCGGACCCTCTAATCCTTATGATTGCGAACTTTCTTGACCCACAATCAAATGAACTAGCGAACTCTAGGAATTTATTAAAAGGCGTCACAATCAAGGATGATATTCTTGATTGTTAAGTTGAGTGAATGCTAGACAATTCTAACCGTTCAAGGAGGGCTCATTGAACCAAGAGAGAGCACTCTCAAGAAACGAAGTTTCTGCCAAAATAACATAATCTCCCTTTATTGAATGAAATTGATGTCTTTTTATAGGCTTACAAGACTCGACTCCTAATGTAATTAGAATAATGAAACTAATCGGCTTACAACTTCCTAAAGTGGCCGAATTGTAACACTAGTCTTACCACACTAAGTAATCGACTAACATACTTAACTACTAACCAATCAAGGAACCAAACATCTAAACAAACTAGTAAACAACCACAATACTAGCTGGAACAATGCTCAACATGAGCTGGTCGCTTACTCCACTAAAAGGGAAATAGAAACAACAACATAAAAAAAAAAAAAAAAAAATAGAACAGCTCTGAATCCGATGAATGCTAGCTGGGAATTCACGAACAAGTTTCCTTCAGCCACTCCAGTGAATTGAATTTGATTGGACAGCTTGCCATTTTCTATCATTTATCCTTCTCACACGTGTTAAATTATTTATTTGGCCCTTTTACGTAAAGGTGTTGATTGTTGAAATTATTCGTGTAACAATTAAGGTTACCATTAGGCTGTGTTTACGATGATATAATAATATTCTTTCGCAAGCAATTTTTGGAAAGCTAAATGTTTTACAAGCCAAACCTCACTAGGTCTAAACTCATATTATCAGTTTTTAATTTGTTTATCTTCTTAAGTAAGAGAGATCAAACATCGGAGGATTGGATGATAAAGAAGGAAACCTAAAGAATTATAACTTTGTAGATTGTAATTTTAATATTTAGTTTAGAACATTATAGCCGGGATACATTACGAGTTTCGTATGGAATAAGCAAAATTTGCAATCATATAATTTTCTGAAATATTAAGATTTATTATTGTCATTTTTCGCCATGGTGAGAGCCAGGGTCTGGAATGAGGCTTGCAATAGCTAGAAACAGTTGAATTTACACAAAGTTATATATGGCGTGAAAATTTGTACTAAAATTCTTGTTGATTTGAATTTCCTCCTCGATGAGTGTTTTTGTCTAAGATTCAAAACATTTGGTGAATCATTTGAAAGTGATGATAGAATTACCATCATTGACTTTAGCCTAATATTACCTAGCGACATTCTTTAAAGATTGAACACTCAATCGATCTCTATGGGAAAAAAGGGATCAACGGGTGTAATTTCATCGAAATTTTGTGATAGAATAGTAATGAACAACAATCAATCAAAAGGGGTCAACAATCATTGATCGATGATTAACAGTCGCAGAAGTTGCCACACATAATTTGCAGAAGAAGAAGAAGATCAAAACTACATCATCATGGTTTATGTGAAAATTGAAGATTGTTTGGATTGGCCATTTTTTCAAAAACAAGTTTTTTAAATACAATGTTATAGTAATACACAATAACTCAAAAAACATCTCATCCATACAATATATCAAATATTTCAAAAAATTTTTACAGTAAAAATTTTTCATATACACTACTAGTCTGCTACAGTAAAATTTTTCAAAAACACCCCAAAAAACAGACACGTTTTATAGGTTCAAAGTGCAATGTGACACACTTCATAGTTAAAGGGCCAAACTGTATAACTTTATCGTTCAAGGACAAGGTAAGTAATTTTCTTGAATATATATTTCAAAATTTTTAGGCTTTTCTAATAAATATATAAGGGAGAACACAAAATAAATTTATGTAGTTACTATGATTCTAAAATTTGTGTATTAATATTAAAACCATTTGTTAAAGGATACCAAGTTATTTCACAAAAAAAAAAAAAATCTTAAACATTGGGATTGTTGTAAAACTAATAAAATGAACTACTATAATAGGAGTTGAAATATTAGAGAAATGAGTAGAGGAATGAAGAATGATCTTCTATTATTCCAACTAATACAAAAGTCCTCACAAAGGGTGTCAATGTACCTCTATATATAGGTACTACAAGATTAAATGTACATCAATTCTATTAAACACCCACTACTATAAGAATATGAAGAAACCTATGAAACGGTTTCTCCACTACATGAATAGATTTATGGATTGTAAATTCTATACATAATATAGCTATAAATCATGAATTAATCCTCTTGGGAATACAAAGGGACATCCACATTTTAGTTGTTTCATAACACTCCCCCTTAGATGTCCATTACACAAAAAATATGCCTCGTTAAAACCTTACTAGGAAAAAACCCATCGGGACAAAAACTCTAGTGAAGGAAAAAGAGTACACTATTCCTGTGTATTAATTTCTCCCCCTGATGCAAATATCATTTGAGATCTTTTAATCATCGCATTCCAATATTCTTCAATTGCACTGAGATATGGTACTTCAGGACCAAGTGTCTCTTCATTTTCCTCTCGCGGTCTAAAAGGATCCTTATTAGGATCTAATGATTTGACGATCATTGGAGTACTTTGACGTGCGCGGGGTATACATATAATATTAAGCTCATCCCAATCAAGTTTTACATTTATAAATTCCTAAATACCCCACACGCGATTTATCGCAAGTATACGAATCGTACGAATCGTGAGCGAGTATAGGGTATTAAGGGTCGATCCCACAGGGAAGAATGCAATTACCGATGTTTTCAAACTCCTTTATTATTTAGACTACCACAAATATAAAATTTAAGAAAATAACACTAGAAAGCTCCTAGAGATATGAAATTCCTTACTACTCTTGCAAATGAGATTATCGGTTAAGTGAATGCTATTATCTTGATTAGTTATGGCGTAATTTCCTAATGTATGTGAAACCTACTTTCGTAGTGAATCAACTATACTTGTAATTAAGTCATACCTACTCTCGTGGTTATGAAATTAACTACAAGTTCATTTCTTCTATGAAATTACATGAAACAAGTCACTTAAGCCGCATAGGTGCACCTCTACTTTCGTGAGTGTACTCCCTAGGCTTATCACTTCTTTGAACTAGTGTTAAATTCCAATTTTCATTGCAAACTTAACACCTTAAGATTATCATAATTAATGGCCAGTTAATCATGATTAGATAACCAAAAGTGATAAATATCTTGCTCAAAATAATATGACCAAATAACCAAATAAACATCATTAACAAAATATAGCAAGTTCAACCATAACTCTAGGCATAAACTTTAACTAAACATAATAAAAACACAAAGCCAACTTGTATTATAATTAAACATGAAATTCAATAAAAGAGAGAAAGTAGTAGAAGAGATATCACCCTTGTCACATGAGATCGACCTCTTCATCTTTGCTCCTCCAATATTCATCCAAATCTAACTACAAATACAAGATGGATAAACTACTCTACCTATACTATACTAATGAACCAAGGAAACTCTAGTGAAAACTACATTTCTGGTGAGTTTCTCTAGCCTTCTCCCAAGTTATTTTGAATCCTGCAAGTCCATGGCTATATATAGATGAATGCAGTCAGGAAATGAGGCTTGAAACATCCCTTTTACAGCTGCTAATTGGTTGTCATACGTTCATCCATAGCTGTAAATTGTTGAAGGAGAAAACAGGTTGTACCAGCAGCTATTTCTGACCAGAATCTGGCTACTTCAACTGCTATTTTCTCTATGATGACGGCTGAATTAGCTCTTGCACAAAACATAGCAGTTGTAGTCCATTGAAATAGCTGTCCAATGCCTCAAGAATCATCCAATTTGGAGCTGTCTAGACCGAGATATGATAAAAATACCACTGACTGGTCAATTCCGCGTTTTCAGCTCTCAGCAGCAGACTTTGACTTCTGTATTTTGACATTTTGACTAGGAAAACAGCCGAATTGGACTTTGATGTCTTCACACCAAATGTAGATATATCTCTTAGCTTCAAAATGGTACCAAGATCACCTTGATCCGATCTGTGTAGCTCCAGATATAGTCAAAATACGAAAATGTGTCTGAATTGTCAAAGCTGACTTTTTCTTGATTCAAATTGCATTTTTCCTTTTACACTTCATATTTTATTTTCACCATTTTAATCCATCTTCAATCATCCAAATATTTTCTCAATGCACTTCATTTGATGATTGAATCATTAAACCTACAAAATATGAAATTTTTACCATAAAAATCAATAGAAATGCAATTTTCACACTTTAACCACAAAATGCATATTTTCACTAGAATCTTAGTTAATTATTTATAAAACTAAATAAAACACACCAAAACTAATTAATAAAGCACACTAAAAATACGTAAAATATACTCTTATCAAATACCCCCACACTTGAACCATTGCTTGTCCTCAAGCAATAAGAAATACAACCCAACAATAATCCAAAATTTGAAAATAAACATATGTAGCATTTCAACTTCATTTCCTCAAAACAAAGTAAATAACCATTATGCAATTATTCAATTAAATTCAAGTACTCATAATATCAAGTAAAGGAGAGCCAATTATACCACCATTATAACAAATTCAAGTCAATTTCTCATCCTTAACCAATTTCATACGCAAGTAACTCATATGGCCAATAATATGCTTTCTAAACCCATGATCATCTTCTTATTTAACTTAAGGAGGGATTTATTTATATAATATAGCTAAATATTACTTAAGTTGTGAAAGTATCTTTTTACGCGAGGATCGACATTTTTAGATGAAGATCACCGGTTACTCAACACTTCACATACTCAAGTTGCTTTGCATACTCTTAATTCAAGTACCGTTTTACGCGAAAGTCGACATTTTTAGATGAAGACACTCGGTTACTAAGTACGAGAATCATTGGAGTAGAATAAATCTTATTTTCTCTTTTTTTCACTTTTTTTTTCTTTTTACAGCAAAGATAATAATAAATTCCTCAAAAGAATAATCATGAAAAGAGTATTGCACTTATTGACCATATTTATCACTTAACGTATAAAATCCAATAAAGAGAAGAAATTTCATCAAATATGCAAAAAAAATATAGGCATAATTTTCTCCACTTTAAAAGATATACTTTCCTACAAATGCAAAAATTATAATCACATAATAGTCATTTTCAAGTTAAATGAGAAAAGAAGTGCTTAAACCACATATATTTATCTCAAATGTAGAAGGAATTTGAACTACTAATGGTATGGAACTTTGTTACCCATTTGGATGAAATTTAAAATTTAAAATTTTTGGGGCAAATTTGCAATTTTGGACAAGATGTTAGAAAAATTTTGAATTTTAACACAAGTCCAATATTTGCAACTAATAAGTCAATCACATACAATATATATAATCTCAATTCTCCCCCCACACTTAACATGCACATTGTCCTCAATGTGTAAAAAGGAAAATCAAGATAAAGAAGGTAATACTCCCCTATGATGTGATTGAATATGAAGCTTCAAGGTATATTGTTGTGCGTCTGTCTTTATCGCTTCATGAGTTCCATTTGGTAACCATTAGTGATATAAACCTAAAAATGGAAAATGAGAAACAAAAGTGAAAACAAAGGTTTAATAAACAAAATGATGATCCGTAACTTCAATCCTTTGTTTTCGTGATGTACCTAAAAAAAATACACAATAAGCAACTCAAGGTACAAGAAAATATATATGAGGAAAAGAAGAAAAAAGAGAATCAAGGAATCTGCATTTTTTTTTCTCCGAAAACGCGACTCATAAAAACGCGCCACCAAGCCGCGTTTTATGAAGTCGCGTTTCTTCACATATCTTGCAGGATCGAAAACGCGACTGTGTTATAAAACGCGACTTTAAGTCGCGTATTTGAAGGCGCGTTTTTGGTTTCTGAACAGGCTGTAAAACGCGACTTTGTAGAAAACGCGACTTCTGTCGCGTTTTGAGGCGCGTTTTCTTCAGTATAGGCGCAGAATTCAAAACGCGATTATGGAAAACGCGATTATAAGGCGCGTTTTCAGCCCAAGTGCATTTTCTTCTGCGAAATTTTTGCAGAAAGCCAATTTTGAAAAATTACCATTTGTACCCCAATCACACGAAATGCATCATAGATCATTTGTTTGCTAAAATTCTCAATGCATGCACATGTAAAATGATCAAAATATGCATTTTAACCCCTTCTAACAAATCAAAAACAACAATTACTCAAATTGAGGGGTTGAGTTCCTTGATCAAATTTCGCCTTTTTCACCTCATTTGGTCACTTTTGCTTTCATTTCCAATACCTACAAATGAAAAATAACAAAATAACTCAAACATATACTTTAAACATAAAATCACCCCAAAATAACATAAACTTAAACAAACATTGGGTTGCCTCCCAATAAGCGCTTCTTTATAGTCAATAGCTTGACTAGTTCACCTTATTTTTCAAGGAGGTTTAGTTAACGAATAATCCACCATTTTAGGCCGTGGTGGATCATTAAAAGGTGGCTTTATCGCAAAAGTCACATGATCTAATGATGTGAGAAATGGAATTGACTTACCTATCCCAAGTGTTTCATAAATATTACCTTGAATATGCACCACTTGAGAACTTACCAACGGGAATGCCATGAGAGTATCTTGGGCAGCAATACCCTTAGAACCTACACTTTCAATGCACTCCTCAAGAGGGGTGAAAAATGAGTCATTAAAACTCACCTCTTGAGGTTCAAAGTTAGTTCCAAAGATATTATCATGTGAAATAGACATTTGCTCATTGAAACACAATTGAGATTCATCATTTTCATCAAAATGCAATCCATTTTCACATACAACATTCCTACCATTCATGCTAGGATCATTTTGCAATTTATTAGAAGAAATAATCTCACACAATGCATTCAATTGCTCATTTATTCTGCCAAAGTGAGAAGTTAATTCATCTATTCTTTTCTCAATCCTATCAAAACGGTCGGAAGTCACATTAGCTAACTTTTCTATAGCTAACTCCCAAGATGGTTTTGCTTTATATTGGACATTTTCAGATTGGTAATCATAAAAATATGGATAATCACTATATGCACATTGATTTTCCCAACCATAAGAAAGAGAATTGCTCCAATTAGCACTGTATTGATCAAACCAAGGATTGTAATGCTTTAATTCATCATAATAATCCACATTTTGTACTTGCATACATGTATTAGTTGCATGATAACCTCCACACAAGTCACAAA
>NW_020862803.1:0-15847 GCF_003713205.1 Coffea eugenioides | reverse complement strand
CACTTTCTAAATATGGCAAACAATTTTTCATCTAGTTTCCATTTATACCTTCCAATTAATCTCAGGTGCTGGCCCATCAGATTTCTTTTGACTTTTGTTAAGAATCCATGTGTGAATTGCACCACCTTGATACATGTGATGGAAAAAAGGAGCATGTTTGCACACATTTGCGTTTCATGTGAGTATGAACTGACAAAGGAAATGAGTTGGGCCCCATGTGTTTTGTTGTCTTGTACACAATTTTAGAGCATGAATTGCACTAACTCTAGTATCAACAGAGAGTGCAACAAACTCTTGGCTCTTTTATAGCTTGTTGACAAGCACATCAATTTTGTTTGACTTATGCCATTTCTTATCACCAGTATATTGAAGGGTAAATAGAGAAACTAAAGCAACATTTGGGCACTGTTTAAAAAAAGCACAAGTCCCTAAACACGTCAATGAATTTGGGACAGAGGGAGTATTTATTGAATAATGCTTCTTTAAGTTTTAGGTCAGCACTCCAGCAAAAACAGGCAGAAGAAGAGGAACAATATGGAGCAATTGATTACGAGACTCCAACTGTGCCCACAAGTAATGCTGTTGGACTGGGTACTAAGGTAATACTCCAGCATGAGCTGATGTATTTTTTGACTACGGTGTAAAAGGCAGTGTAGTTTACACCTCTGATATGATCTGTTATTATGATTTTGAATTGGACAGATTGGAGCTGCAGTCACAGCCTTGATCTTTGGACTTGTTTTTGCTTTTGGGGACTTTCTTCCCTCTGAAAAGTAAGGCTTATGCAGTTCCTCAAGCTTTAGTTCAAAATTCATTCAGATCTTCTATAGTTTGTCTAATGTGTAATTTCCTTTTACCATATGTTAGTGTTAGTCCTCCTGTTTCTTTCATGTCAATATAGACATCATACTGAAGAGTAGGAGATGCATTTGCTAGTCATGCAGGAAAAATGTTCCCTGGTTGTACTGGGGTGGATAATTTCTTCTCGCGAAAGTACATAATGGCCTATTAATGGTTAATAAATTGTTGCCAAATTTCCTTGACTGGTCTAAATTGGAAGGTTATGGGAAGGAAAGTTCTCTATTTGTAACTCATTTGATTGTTTGTGAAATACATGAATTCTGATGCATCTTTACTTCATTGGGCTCATTTTGGGACTATGAATTGCATGATCATGTTCACGAGTTCTATGAAAACAGAAAGCATTTCTCTCGAGGTGCTGCTTAAATATGCCTGTGCTCTTATATGGCTTGCAACAACTGCTTAGCTAAAATAAAGCAAAATCCACCTTCTACTTGAGAATCAATTCACATAGGCTTCAAAATAACTAAGCATTATAGTGTATCCTGTATTTTTACTGTCATTTGTCCTTCAGAACTATCCACCGGTTGTGGTACTGAAAGAGGCAACTTGATCATGATTTTTCTTTTTTTTGTTCCAGAATTACTCCGACCGAAGAAGCCACCACTGTTGTTGAAAAATTTTCAGCTAAAGAGAGAGAAAGTCTAAAGGTAAAATGCTGGACATGTCTAGAAATTTACTTTTCCAGACAGCTTGCAATTTTCCCCCCCAGACGGTTTGAAATTTACTTTTCTTTTCTAGTTTAGAACGCACAAAAAGTATGCCTTTATGTAGTTTGCTAGAAAAAGTGTGCTTAGAAATGTACAGTAAGTTAAGTTTGGGATGTTATTAGAGGAAAGTAAAGAAGAGAAAATCTAAGTTAGGAGAGAAAAAGAAGAGAAATCTTTTAAGTTCTCTCTTTGTTTGGATGTTTGGGAAAGAAATTGGATGAGTTAGGTTGTGCACATAAGTAGATTTTTCTTCTTCCATAGCTTTGTACGGAAAAAAAAGGCATTTTGTTAAAAGGAATTTACTAATAGCATTTTGTTAAAAAAATGGTTCATCCATATATGCCTTCATACATATAGTCTGTTAACCTGTTTCATAAAAAAGTTTTGTTGTAGCATCTGCCCAACAAGATTCTTGAAATCTGTGGTTGAAGAATCATGTGAACAGAAGTTAGGGAAGAGCAGCATTTGATTAAATGTGGTTTTAGCATTTGTGCATCTTGTTCAAATGCTGCTCTCAAATGGGCTGTCAACACTACACCAAACTGGGTCTTAACATGTTCCTGGTGTATAATAAATAGGTTAGTCAGATGTAGAGCCTTTGCCAATTATGTTTGGCTATTATGCTGATTTTAGTTAAGAAGCTATTTTGGACGAATTGTTGGTGCAGTTGAATGGTAAATGTTGTTGATTCATTGTTGGATGTTGTGTTTTAAAGGCCTCACTTAGATATACCTTTTTTTTTGTTGTTAAGTGCAAAGTTATTGTATGCATTTGGATACTATACCATTTGATTCTTTTCCAGAAGAGGCTGCAGCAATTTGAGCAGACGCTGAGCATCTCCCAAGACAATCCCATTGCTCTTGAAGTGAGTTTTGATGTTTGAGATTCATATGTATGGCCTCATCTGAATGTGCTCTGTATGGTCTCAAGTGTCTGCACAGTCATTTGATTAACTTTTGTGGTGTATCATTGAATTCGTGTCATTGTACTCATTTGAGGCTTTTCCCCGTTTAAAATCGTCTCTCTGATAACCTACAGCAAACCAAAATATCACATGGTGAACACGCTTCATGGCGACGTGTTCACTGCAACTAGTGACTTAAGGCCAGTGGTAATTTGTTTTAGTATTAGCTACGTTCATCATGGAAAGGTTTCTATATACCTCCATAACAATATCGAGGTGGGGTTCCCTGGTTCCTGAAATTAACTGCACCTGAGTACCAGTTTTCATGCACCCCACCTCCACACCCTCCCCCCCACCCCAAAAAAGAAAAAAAAATCCATATTTTTTGCTTGACTTCTCACTCAGTACCCTGTTGACATAATCCTGTCAAGTCCACAATTCTTTTGGGTAGTCTTCTCAGCTGGAATTTGGCAAAACTATGTGAACCTCCATAAGTTTTAGGCTACACAGCCCTCAGACACAATCAGTTAGTTACTAGCTTTCATATCTCGTCATATCCATTTTCTTGCAAATTCCAAAGCCAAAATGGAGGTTTTACAATGCTTACAAACTTTAGATAGACAATTTTTTGAGCATATGGCTTCTTAAAAATGCATCCATCCTCGAACCAGGTGGACTGAGGAGGTGGGAAGGGATGAGGCTCCAGGTGGATGGTGAGGCAGGAAAAGACGGGGAATAGTAGTGAAACAGTGGTGGATTAAATTCAAGTATGTATTTAACATCATTATAAGTATAGAACTCAATGACAGGTTGACGGTTATGTGTGGCATCAGCTAGCATAATGTATCAAACTGGAACAAAATGAACTCTCCCAATTCTAGCATTCCAGAATAGTCCTTATTGTGTTCTTGAATCACAGCTGGTGCATGGTGTTTCAATTTTTTTTTTTAGGCTGAGGTGGGGTGGGGAGTGGATATTTGCTTCTTGGCAGCCTAGCAAGTAGTCTTTTTTCTTCCTGTATTTGCTCTGATAGCACCGCAGGTTTTGCCTGGTTAAGAATGATATGTAGGCCTCTTATAAGTTGCTTAGGAAGTCAGAATTTCCCTCATCTTCTTTCCGAAAGGCCCTCTCAATATACCCATCTCCCTGCATTATTGAACATTTAGTTTACTGTGGATAAAATGAATGCATATAACAACTGCCAACACTCTTATAATACTTGTCTTGTCCATTCTGTTTAATTATTACCACCACATAGAACGGTATTGTCTTTTTACCTTTTCCAATTTTTGAACATGCATGGTTTCAAACTTCTGAATTTGGTTTTCAGGGGGCTGCAGTAACACTAGCTGAATTAGGAGAGTATGATCGAGCTGCCTCACTCCTTGAGGATTTGACGAAGGTATTTCTTGATTAACCTGTTATAACTTACACAGAAATATTAGTCTTCCGATTTTTTTTAGTCCATCACTCTTATTACGAATTTACCTTGTTTGTTCTTCAGAAGAAACCAAGTGATCCTGATGTTTTCCGATTGCTAGGAGAAGTTAAATATGAACTCAAGGATTATGAAGGAAGTGCCAGGGCCTATAGAAATTCGGCAATGGTTAGTGCTATTTGTATTCAGTGGACGCTTCACATTCTGTGATAGTTGATGCTGTAAAAGTTTCCATATTATAGACTAGGTTCGAGGGACAATGACTTGTATGAGATACTTGGTAGAAGGTTACCGTAGATGGTTTTCACCATAAAAACCAGGGAAAGCTTCTTGTTGTGATGATTTGTGTGGTGTTGCTATCAAGCTGTTGTCAGGTCATGCACTGGAGCACCCTTTTGAAGTTCTTTTCAATGCATGTCTTTTGTAGTTTGGCTTTTTACTTTGATTTGCCTTTTTTTCATAGTTAGTTAGAACAACCAGTTCTGTTTGGTGCCATGCAGAGAAAGCCACTGTGAAAAATCTATTGCTTGATGTCAGTACCTTGTTTAATACATAATTCAAGAAATGTTCAAGGCTTAAACATATTTTTACAGGTGTCAAAAACTATTGACTTTGAAGTAACTCGTGGTCTTACAAATGCACTGCTCGCTGCCAAGAAACCTGGCGAGGTTGGTTGACCTACTAATGTAAAATGCATAAACATGTTACATGCAGTCTTCTTGCAGCAGTTGTACTTGCAGTCTTCTCTTGTGTCACTATTTCCTTCACTTTCCTAATAGTATTAATAATTATATGCTTATTATAATATTGTAGCTTTGTTTTACTTATACTTTCATTCTTGTTTGATATATTTATTTATTCATTTATTTGCCCCATTAGGAAATTCATGACAAACTATATAGCATGAGAAAATACCATATGCCTGTCGTAATCAAAAGTTTATATAAATATTATTTAAACAGATATTAGCAAACTCTAGAATTGTAAATTACTTAATATCTAAAAGTACATACCAAATAAACTAAGTGACTAGTATTTTTATTTATGCTTTTATTATGCATAGTTGATTAAACATTATGTTACTAAGATCTGCATTCTGTTTCTATTAATAATTAATTATGTATAAGCTGTAGATGTATTACTTTAAATACTATGTGAAGTATTCTATATGCATAGCTAATATATACTTTGTTACAACGTGGACTTTGTGAGCATTATTACTTCATATTAGAAAAAGTGAAAAAGATACAAATAAATAAAGAATAAGTTTGACAAGATTCAATACAATATTTAGATAATAATAGCATAGAGGAGAGATTAGTTGGTCACATGAGAGAAGAGAGAAAAATTAACTACAAAAAGAAAAGGGAGAAAAAAGAAATACAAATATTGTTGACATTGAAGTGGCACTTTTGTCCTAAACAAGTATCTGACTGCACAGCTGCAATTGTTGCGAAATAGATTCCTTCTTGCATCTGTTTAACTCTGTCTTGCCTCAGAAACTGGTTATCTAGACGATATGAATCAGTCAGCAGGACAGTTTAGTGACATCAATGATGACTGTGGGTCATTGCTGATGTTGCAAGTTTCACAAGTTATAACAATAACTGACTGAGTCGAATACAATTTTGGCAGTGACCTGCAGTGTACATTTTTGCGGAGTAGGTATTTTTCTTGCCCTTGCGTCTTGAATGGCAGTGCTATACTTTCCTTCTGCTCAATGCAGGCTGTCCAAATGCTTCTTCCAATTCGTGAGATGCTGAATAATGAGAAAAATGTTCACAATAATTTTGAGGCAGAGAGCAGCATAGTGGAGAAAAGCTCTCAATTGGATCCCATTCAAGTAAGCCTCTTCCTCTACCTATGATGTGCGGTATACTAATCAGTTGGTGTACTATTTTTCAGACGTCTTGGATTTACAGTGTCATGCTGGCCATTCATATGTGATGCGTTATTCTCGGTTAGATTTTGATATGGCCTTTTGTAAAGAGATTGAATGCTTAGCGCCTGGGCTATAATAGTTTTCAGGTACAAAGAAATCAACATAATGAAGTACCTAGGGTTTGATACATAATAAACATTCCATCATTTTTAACAGACGGACTGTGGATTTGATAACCAATCCTGCCATTCTGGGAATTGGTACTGTAGGAATATTTACCTGCTGTCCATGGGCTATGCCTTTTAGCCCTGAGTCTCCCTTCATAGACCAACTGTTTTGGAGGAACTGGGGCACTGGATTCTCACCAGTTTTTGAGTTCCTCAGGCTTCTTCCACGTCATTCACTACTGCTTTTTTAGATGAGCAACATGGTAATAAAGTAGAAAGATGAGGGCTTATTTATGGGCAATATTAAGCACATGCATGACAAGTAAACACTTGAATTAGAGAAGTTACCCCTTCCATCGAGTAGCCATGGACAAGTAATGTAGCCCTTCATTCTATACGTGCCAATCTAAACAACAGACACAGTCTATACCCAAGTTTTCTGCCGTCTAATGAGGGTAAAAGGCAATCTAGTTTTAGTTCTTCCCTCACATCCTGCATACCGTTGTCCGCAGGAATATGCCTGCTGCGTGTTGACAGTTGCATCTGTTACTTCAAACTCTGTTTGGAAAGTATTTGTGCATGTATTATATTTTACCCAATTTTTGAGATATCTCTCTCTCGCCTCCGTGTTTTGTAATTATCCTAATTAAAGAATTTTAATTTCCAACATGTGTTCTGTTTCATTCCCTGTTGCATATGTTTTTGATTGCGTATTCTGTTGGGGTAATGATTACTTTTGCATGTCTTCTATAGGTAGACCTACTTCTTGGAAAAGCCTACTCAGATTGGGGGCATGTCAGTGATGCTGTAGCTGTTTATGATCAAATTATTTCTAGCCATCCTGATGATTTTAGAGGTTACTTAGCAAAGGTGCGCCGATCCTTACACTAGATTGTCCAAAAGGATTTATTGCTTGATGTTTTACCTGATATTCCGAAATTCTTGAAAGTATTTTTGTTTTTCCCATTCATTGATTGGTTGACTGCGATTCTTTGTGAAATGAGTTCCTTTCATGTAACAGATATACACTCTTTTGAGTTTTTTTGAAGAAGGTAGAAATCTTGAAAGTCAGCATTTTGCTTGATTTTTTAATGCAGGGTATCATCTTGAAGGAAAATGGTAATGCCGGTGGTTCAGAAAGGATGTTCATGCAAGTATGTAAATGGCTTTCAGAATTTGACTCGCAATTGATGTTTTGCTAGTTGTTTGAATGAAACTCGCTTGGGAAGTTTCAAAGAAGTGACGAGTTTTTTGTTATATTTGAGAGACAAATCATAACAAGAGGCCACCTATTTGGAGCAAGGCCTGACACTTAAAAAAGAATGATTAGCTTAAACAAGTCAAGCTTGATTTCATCTAATGGATACATGAAGCTTGGTTTTTGGTACAGAGTCTCAACTGTTCTTGAAGAAAATGTATCCTGTGGTTTTCTTTGTGACCTTTGTTCTGCCAAATACCTTGATTAGATATGTGCATATGAACTCTTGCATATGAAGTTGTGATATTGTACATGTTTTGGAGCGATGTCAAGCTTTGTAGTTTAGTACGTGCAATCAGTCGGGTGTGCTTTACAGTTTGTTGTTAACAGATCATCAGTATCAAAGGATTTGAGAAAAATATACTTGTGCACACGATCAGAATTTGTTTGTATGCATTGTGCATGTGAAAAAGCAGAGCGAGTCAGTGAATGCAGTCAGAATTTTCGTTATTGGACTTGTAGGCCGAAGCAATAACGTGTTTGAAATATGCTTCTCAACAGGCTCGGTTCTTCGCTCCAGAGAAAGCCAAAGCACTGGTGGACAAATACTCAAGATGACATCTGCTTCTGCCTTCTTGTTGGTTTAACTGTGATTTGCTTGGGCGGAGGGACAGGCACGTATCTTGCTGTATAAACATGTACTGCTTTTGGGAGGTACTATTACTGTCTGGAAAATGCTTTCTCAATTGCACATGCTATGAGCGCAATCCAATCCAGTCCGGGCGGCATTTTACGAATTTGCCTTTACGATCGCACATGCTGCCTGCCATTACTATTTACTACTCGTGGTGAGATTAGCCGTTTGGGACTGCCATTATCTGCTGCAGTATTGGTTTTGTTTTAGGTGTGTGATTAGTACACAAGTACAATGGCGTGCGCACGGAGCCCAGCCGGCATAAATGTTACGAGGGATCGCAAATCATCACTGTACTGTATTGTATTGTGAGGACAAGGCCATGGAGCTGCCAACGGCAGTCAAAGAGTAATAGAGCGAGTAGTTTTCCCTAAAAAACTGCTGATGCGGAAGTGCGCTGACTTGGCTCAGTGCAGCCCAGCACATGATGTCACGTGGGCATGGTTATAATTATTGAACAAGTAAAAGCATCAAACTTGTAGCATTGTAGAGAATTAATTTGTGTTTTAATATTCATCACGTTATTCAATTATGAGCCTGGGTTTGCAGTCTCCGACTGTGTAAAAAAAAAGAAAAGAGAGTAATACTATTATGTCCATAGGTCATGTGAGCAACATTTCCAGTAATCTTAAAGTACAGAATGTGCTTTTAACGATTAAACGGGCAGTTTGTCGGCCAACTGAAGTGAAGTGAAGGGAGGTTAGTGTAATTTTTGAAACCTGATGGGAGGTTAGTGAAATAGTTAAAAATTTTAGGAGAGGTTTCTAAAATTATCACATCTTATATTTCCTCTCATTATTTTTCTGTAATACTTAATATTTTGCGCTGGCCAATTAAGCAATGGTGGAATCTGAACCTTCCCTTTCTAGTGGTGGCCCAGTTTAGAAGAGGAAAATTTTTTTTTTTCTCCTTTTTTGGTGTAATTGCAGTCGCACCTTTTTATTTAGAATCTGAACGCATGGTTTGGAAATTTTTTGTTGAAATGGTTGTAGCATTTTACTGGACACAGTGAGAGAAATTGATATAATGGTCATTATTGAAATTGTAAGAGTTGAAGTTGTTTGTCTTGAGAGATTCTGGGTAGAGTTTTTTTGTATCCCCTATTATTATGGACTTATTTAAAATACTATTGAGTTAGAATTTCTTTTCCTCCCTTGTAAACTTATACTGTACAAAACTGTGCAGATCGGATCATTTCATAAGTTCAATTTTCCTTGAAAGGTGTAGCATAATCTTTTTCCTTCGTTTGAAACCGAGTCCAATCTAACTCCGGTAGAGATGTACGCGAACCGAGCTACTCGCTTGAATTTGGTTTGACCGAGTTCGAACCGAGTCTCGAGCTACTCGATTGTTATTCAAGTCGAGTTTCGAGTCAATATTTTGAGGCTCGTGGCTTGTCGAGTTACTCGTCGAGTCAGGGTGTATTTAAATAATATATATATTATAATTATAAAATGACCGTTATGGGTATAATTTATATTGAATTTACAATATACTCTTCTTTATAATAAAATTTCATAAGAGCAGAAGTGTACATTTTTCGAGTCGAGTCGAGTCGAGAAGTTTGATTAGTCTTGACTTGATACGATTTGCCTAAAAATCGAGTTTTATCGAGTCGACTCTCGAGTTTAAAGGGAGTTCCTCGAATCAAGTCTCGAGTATCGATTTTTTGGACTCGATCGAGCTCGAGCCCAGGTACATATGAGTCGAGTCGAATTTGAATTCGAGTATAGCAATACTCGAGTTGTCGATTACATCCCTAAACTCCGGTGGTGCCACCAAAGTAATTATTCCTTCGTTCACAAGACTGAAGTGTATTGGTTTGCCTTCGCGGGCTTAATTATGTTATGAATTGTGACCGGTGCATGGATAGAATAGGCTGCTACCACTAGCGAGCACTGCTTTGCAGCACTTATTACAAAACATCAGTTCAATCCATCCGATCAAATCATTCAGTGACGTCTCTCACAGCATCATCTAACGTTACGTAACCATCAGAGAAACGACAACAACAACAACAGTAGTGATTTTAAAACAAGTAAGATTAAAGAGCAAGACTTCTTTTGAACTGATCGATCTAGCTTGTAGTTGTAATTAGATACAGAGCCGGCACGTGATTGCCTTCCCCATCAATCTCCAAGGGCAGAAACAAATGGAGTAGTATCTAGTATCTAGAGAAAAGGTAACAAAAATCGCATGAAGGAGATGGGATGAATTACAACGATTTTGTTGTATGTATATATGTTCCTTAGTGCTATATAGTAAAAAAAATTGGGATCATGGGTACGCGAGGAACAGATCGCTAACGAGGGGATGTTCGGAGCATCGATCGATGTCGTCATCTGCACATTTGAGGAGGCTGGTGGTGGTATGGCGAGTAACAATATCCAACATTGCTATTAATATCCATGTCCAGTTGATCTCCGCTAGCTGTCGTAGTCAAACCGAAATCGTGCAAGTGAAATGCATCCGGCGTATCCCTCCTCTCGTCCATCATCTTCAGGATCTTCTCAAACGCAGCAACTTGGCAAGGGATCTTTAGAACTCCTTCTTGTTGGAACCCGAACTCTTCTTCAGCTTCTCTGAGTAGAATCCCAAAAGCTTGGTGACCCAGATACTCCATTGGGATCACAAATCTCTTGAGCTCTTCTCCAACGCATACTGCTAGATACCCTTTGGGCACCACGTCGCTGGAGCCACCCGAGACCGCACCGTTATTTAGGGAGCTGCTGCTTTCTCTTTCTGAGAAAGACAGTGTTTTCTTGAGGAACTTGATGCTCTTACTACTATTACTGCTGCCGCCACTGCTGTTAGTGTTGTTGGTACTAGTGGTGCCGGTGTGGCTTATTGAGCTGCTGCTGCCGGTACCTTTGGCCGCGAGCTTCTTCCATTTCTTGAGAATCTGTTGAAGCCTAACTATTTCTGTGATTTTGTTAGACTTCTTTGAATCCATATGCTACTTGGAACCGCGGACGAAAAAAATGCAGTGAATATTAACCTAACACGAATCAGTTATGGAATCTGTGGGGCAATTGATTGTTAACTCGAAAAAAGATGTGCTCTCTGGATTCGCTCACTGCAGTAGGCATGCAAACTACCACTACCAGCAATAAGCCTGGGTACGCTCTCCTCTTCTCCTCTTCTCTTATATATATATATATATATATATATAGATATATATAGACACACACATACACACCACACGCACGTAAATTAAAGAGGTGGTACAGGACTTGGATTCTTAATTGGTCTTTGGATTCTTAAAGTTCAAATTAGTCGGAGTACTTTTTTCACTCATATGCTACCTAGTGGCTAGAAAAGCACTATTAGTACTTAAATCGCTGTAAAGAAGCCAAAAAACAACTAGTAATACTTTAATCGCTGTAGGAAGCCAGACAAAAAAAAAGGGTTAAGTTTGGGACGATTCGAGACGAGATATGTGATTAATGGCCACCGGTAATGCTGAAAGAGTTTTTGACTGGTCCGGCTTTCTGCCTTAAACGTTAATTAAAACACTTGGGAACTACGCATGCTGCATGAATGGGGTCAAGCGACAGTGCTATTCCAGGTTGTTGCTGTACCTACGGCAATAATTAACTCCACCCAGGTTAAGTTAGTACTAGATTTTTGTTCTTGGAATATGCAATCTGATGCCTAATTTACGAACGGGTCGTCAATGCCCATATAATGCTCCATCGATTTCTTTATTATTTCTCCTCTTTTCCATGTACTCTGTGACTTCCCGTTTGGAAGGCGAGTTTTTCGGGTGTTTGTCTAAAATTTTACTGTAGTTTACAGTATCAATTTTTAAAAAATTTTTTGAAGTGTGTTTTTTTTATAAATATTTTGAAATGTATAATTTAAAAAGTTCGAAAAGTTTTTTGAGATTATTGTAGCTAAAGTTTAGAAAAAACTTGTAGCAGACAAACTTGACAAAAAACTTGGTTTCGAAACAAGGCCTGAGTTGATTGGCTCCCGCTTCTTCTTTGTAGGAATACTAGAAGGAACCAAGCTATGCCACCTATAAAATTCTAACTAAAATTCATCATATTATAATTTGCTTTCAAATAAAGAGAAATTATAATTATAAACAACTTGCTTATCGTGATGGAGTAGAGATTTATTTTATTGTATTGAATAGATAATATCTTGCTGTATTGTATAGACAAACAACAACAAATAACTCAAAAATCAAATACATGAGAATTGAGAAATGCAAAACTAGTTTAATGTTAACATAAATGATATATGCTCCACAAAGCTCAAATATCATGCTATTATAAATTTATAATTACAAATACGTAAAATCTGTACCATTATTGCTTTCTCAAACAAGACATCATCATGTAAAAACTTTGATCTTACAAATTCACAACAAAACTTACAGGAAATTTGAATGGAAGGCTTTTCAATGCATAAAAAGGGTACAAAAATTCAGTACGAAAGAATTACTGAAAAGCGCAAGAGTCAATTATACATTGAAAAGAAACTATAACATCATAATTACAAAATACAAATTTTACATTTAGATTTAAAACTAACCTCGCAAAAGAAGAATCAACTTTCAAAACTAAAATAATGGAGGTTAATGAATACTAAGGAGACCAAACTAAAATTAAAAAAAAAAACACCATGGTAACAGGATAAAGAAGCAAAAAAAAAAAAAAAGAAAAAAGAAAAATGCTAAGTTAAATTTAGTTAACAAAAAAAAACTTAAATCCATATTTGGCAACGTGAAATGGTAAAAAAAAATAGGAATAAAAAAAATAGAACATACCAAACAGTAGGAGTAATGGTAGTAAAAGATCTCTTGCCTATATTTTTGCTAAAAAAAATAAAGCTGATTATGAATCATATTTTTTGAACAAAGGAAGAAAGGAAACATCCATTCTCGTACAAGAAAAAAAATTATACATTCAATTAATTCTAGAGGAAAAACGAAAAGATGCATGATTGAGTGGAATGAGGAAATGCATAGAAAAATTAGGATGAAAAAAAAAGAAGGGAAAAATCAAAATACTGGATTAAAGAGTTAAAATTAAGGGAGGAAAAAGTGACAACATAAATTAGTTGATTGTTGCGATACCTCTTCATAGTTAACAATAATCACGTAAAAAAATAGTAAGAAAATAATCCTAATATAATTAATTATAAAGAAAAAAAATGAAGGGGAAAAAGGAAAGATAAACAAAAAAGAGGGAGATGAAGATTGAAGGCAAAGGTAGAAAGAGGAAGAAGAAAAGAATTAGAAGGAGTAATGTTTATGATTTTTGACTAATCAAAGAAAATAGTGGAGCAAAAATTGAACTAAAAATAAAAAACTACCACTTGTAAAAAATATAGACAATATACATGTGTCAACAAGATGTGTTGCTATAGTAAATTGGTTTCTTTTTCTTATATACAAGATAGATTAAACCAAACATCAATAATTTATAGGCACGTGTCTTTGTTTTATTGGTTAACTAGATAGTTGCATTGTGAGTTGATAAAGTTGGGCACATTGGATTAGACCCATAGTCTTATTACTAGAAGTCAGCCAGCAAGAGACGTAATACTATATAGCCACTCGTCCGTCCCCTTTAAGCAATGGCTTCGTTATTTTGTATTCTAGTCAAAGTTTCGTTTGATTAATAGAAAACTTCCTTTGCCTCAATATCGTTCTTTATTGATTGTTCTTGTGGATTTATGTGTATTTTGTTTTGTTTGGGTCCTATAAAGTGGTATCAGAGTTACGGTAGATTGAAGTATGGTAAACCCTAACTCCAATATTATTTGTTCTATCCAAAAACTGAAAACAAAGATGGAGTTTAATTTTTAGCAGAAACAAATGATAACCCATCTCAAGGCATGTAAATTACATCGATATATTGAATGTACAGTTGCCCAGGGTGCTAGTGAGAATGATAAGGCAAAAGATAGCTTGATTTTGTCACAAATTCATCAGGCAATTGACATGTAAATTTTTGAAAAAATTGCTACGACTGATACGACAAAGACAGCTTGGGATATATTGGAGAAAACATATAAAGGGTTTGACAGGTCCAACAAAAATAATTTGATGATGTTGAAGAGGAAATTTGAACTTGTGACGATGGAGAAGTCGGAATCTATTGAGTCATATTTTTCTCGTTTGTTAGATATTAAAAACGAGATGAAATTCAATCAATATAACCTTTCGGACAGAACATTTGTTGAGAACATTCTCAATACCCTACCTATGAAATTTGATTAAGTGGCAGCTATAATTTGAGAAACGAAAGATTTGAAGTGTTTGAGTATTGAAGATTTGCATGGGTCATTAATTCTGTATGAACAAGGAATTAATGGGAAATTGGAAGATACCCCGCAGAAGGATACAGTAGAGAAGGCATTGCAGGCGGAGTTGAACTTGAGCGGGAATAATGATGTCAGTGAGCAAGACGAATTCAGTCAGAGGAGCAGGTCGATGAGGTACATTAAATTCTGGACGCGATAGAGGTAATAATTTTAATTTAAGAGGTGGTGTTGGTAGAGATAGAGGTGGTAATTTTGGCAAAGAAAATAATTTTAATGACACTAATTTTGGACAGAGAGTCCAATGTTATAATTGTGAAAAATTGGGTCATAGACAATTTGAATATAAATTTAGAGAAAATGTAGACTGAAATTTTTAGGCTAATGTTGTTCACAATCAGATGCATGATAATAATAAAACATTTGAAACTTTATTATTAGCTTGTAATGCTTTTGATGTGGTTGATAAAAATAAATGATACTTGGATATGGATTGCAGTCATATGTTTGGCAAAAAAAGAATTATTTATTGAGCTTGATGAATCTGTCTATGGTAAAGTTAAATTTGAGAATAACATTGTTTTATTAGTGATTGGTTTGGGGTTTAGGGTTAAGGGGTTTGGGGTTAAGGGGTTTGGGGTTTGGGGGTTTGGTTTGGGGTTTTGGTGTTAGGGTGAAGGGTTCTAGGGTGTTAAGGGATTCAGGTGTAAGTTGGTTCAGGTGGGGTTTGAGTGGTTTGAGGGTTGAGGTTGTAGCGGTTGAGGTGTTTTAGGAGTGGAGCGTGTTGTGAGGGATTTGAGGGTCTAGGGCCTGGGGCCTGAGGGTTTAATGGTCTTGGGGCCTGGGGCCTGGTTGTTTAGGGTTTAGGTGTTTGAAGGGTTAGGGTTGAGGGTTGGAGGGTTGGGGTGAGAGGGTTGAGGGTTTGGGGTTTTTGGGTTTGGGGTGGTTGTGTGATATGTAGTTGGGGTTTGGTGTTTTGAGGGTTTTGGTGGTTGGGGTTTAGGGTTTTGGGTTTTAGGTTTAGGTTTTGCGGTTTAGGGTTTTAGGGCGTTGGTAGGGGTTTTTGGGGTTTGGATGGTGGGTTTTGGTTTGGGTGTTTGGGGGTATGGGTTTTAGGTGTTTAGGGTTTTAGGTTTAGGTTTTTAGGGTTTAGGTTTAGGGTTTTAGTGCTTTAGGGTGTAGGTTAGGGTTTATGGGTTTATGGTTTAGTGTGTTTAGGGTTTTAAGGGTTTTAGGGTGTTTTAGGAGTTTGTTTATGGGTTTAGGGTTTAGGGTTTAGGGTTAGGGTTTTAGGGTTTAGGGTGGTTTTAGGGTTTAGGGTATTTAGGGTTTAGGGTTTAGGGTTTTAGGGTTTTAGGTATTAGGGTTTTAGGGGTTTAGGGTTTAGGTTTATGGGTTTAGGGTTTAGGGTTTAGGGTTTAGGGTTTAGGGTTGTAGGGTTTAGGCGTTTAGGGTTTAGGGTTTTAGGGTTTTTAGGGTTTTAGGGTTTAGGGTTTGGGTTATGGGTTTAGGGTTTTAGGGGTTTAGGGTTTAGGGTTTAGGGTTTAGGGTTTAGGGTTTAGGGTTAGGGTTTAGGGTTTTGGGTTTAGGGTTCAAGGTTCAGGGTTCAGGGTTTAGGGTTTAGGGTTTTGATCTTTAGGGTTTAGGCTTTAGGCTTTAGGGATTAGGGATTAGGGTTTTTAGGTTTAGGGTTTAGGGTTTAGTGTTTAGGGTTTAG
>NW_020862802.1:0-19010 GCF_003713205.1 Coffea eugenioides | reverse complement strand
GATCAAAATGTATACATATATATACAATTCACGCCAACGTATACACAATATACTGCATCATATACACCAAGGGACATTTCAAGTTAGACAAAGTCAAGAGCTGCAGGTACTGTATATGTAGGTATTCACATACCACAAGTAAATCACATGTAGGGACAATATAAGGGCAAAATGAAAGAAACGCGACTTATCGTCCCACGCTCAGTGAAAATCACCCTCGTCCGGTTTCTTACTCCACTTCCCAAGGTGCCCGTTGATATCTTGTACTCACTCTAGCCAGACAAAGCCTGTTCATACTCCCAAAATGCTAGTCTCAAGTACTTGGCAGCGCCTCAACTCTGGAGTACTCAGGCACAAGAATCCGAGATAAGATAATTCACATCTCGAGCTGCAGTCCCAAGAGCAAACTATCTACAATCAAAATTCCTACCTGACGTACCTATCTATGGTCCTCAGATACCAAGAGAAAGATTTAAAACCTATAACATTTATGATCCATAACTTATGCTCGAAAGAACACTTAGTCCTTCATACTTATTCGCCACTTCATCCAGACTCACTCTGCGCAGAGACCACGCGAAGCTGCTATAGGTTTTATCCCTCAATTGCTTAACTTTTAAAATCAAATCAAATCAAATCAAATCCCACAGTCCGGCATCCTAAACTTTAGCCTAGGATACACTACAGAGATCTGAAGCCTAAGCTCTGATACCACCTGTGACAGTTCTCAGGGTCACATCACGGGGTACCTATCAGCTTGCCACCCGCACGCGGGCATCCCCTACGGAGAGTTTCGCTTCGTGACTCTTCACGAACGAGAGGCTCGGGGCTTTTCCAGACGAAGGACTTAAGGTCCCAACTGTCGGCATATGGCTCTGATACCACCTGTGACAGCCCCACTTCTCCCAAGGGCGAACCCAAGGGTATCGGCGGGCCGCCTGCCTAGCTCGCGCCAGGACTCAAAACTTAAAGCTAATAAAACTCTTCTAAGCCACAAGAACACGATTCATAATATATACAACCACCAAAAGTCTACTTACATCTTCAAAAGCATCAAGCCAAATCGCTCTAATATACTATAACAATAACCAGCAAAAGGTAGACCCTAAGAAGGGTCCTTATACAAACCACCAAAACAAAAACAAACTTCCTAACTGTTCAACTATTACAAGCCAACCTACCTATACTAGTATACGAGCCAAAAGTCCCCGCGTCGGCCCCTGCTAAGGAAAACAAAAGGAAAGGGGTAAGCTATATGCTTAGTAAGTAAACAGGGGCGAAAGCATAAATTTCACGTAACAGTTACACAGTACGAGGAAAGCAAAAGCAGAAAAGTCACATCACATAATAAGGATACAGGTGACTCCAAAGCCAATTCATATGCCATGCGTGATCTCCTGCCGACACTCCGTCGACCACACTCAATGGTCCGTAAACTTCACTTGTACACCCACCGACACCTTATCACCCTCACTGGCCAGTCACCTCACAAACTTGCCCGGGCGAACGAAATCACAAACTTGAGCTTGAGTCACAAGCTCGGGTCACAAACTTGGTCACATTCTCGGTGAACCGGATTCACAAAATTGGTTCATAACATGAACCTACAAACTTGGTGACCGCAGACTAAGTTGGACTGACTTCGACCAAGCCCTAACCGGCTCGAATAGTCCAAACAGGTCTTAGGTCGGGCCCACGAACTCACAAACTTTGCAAACTTCACAAACTTTACTCGAAAGTCGCCCCGAGCCACAAGCTCAAGGGTTTTGGTTCCAAAAGGTTCATATACATATGCCAAGTACAATTATACATTCCAAATTAGGGTTTAGGTCGACGTGCGATAAGTACACCCTCGCCTAAGTACCCTTTTCACATATCTCAAAAACACATATGCAAAAGAAAAACACACCAAAACTGGCTGAATTACTTAACTCAGAAATAACAGCAAAAAGTACGAAAGCGTCGGATCGAAATGAACGCTAGTTAGTGGGCCCCACCAGTTTCCGCCCAGCTCACCACGATCTGAAATAGAAGATTGTGTTCACACCCAATCGTAAACGGCTACTATCGTGCCTCAAACAAACCAAAAACGGCAAAAACGGCACGCGCGGCACATTACATATGACGGACGGAAACGGGAAACGGCCCTTAGCGGAAAACGCAGATTTGCACACTCGTTTCTATTGTTAATCATAAGTTAGCATACGAAATATCGGATTAAGGCTTATCGAGCACAACCATATCCGAAGCTAAAGGATGAACAACAATTGTTTTGAAGACATCCAGAACTGAAACTGGAGGCTTCAGCCCCAAATGAACCAAACACAATCACATACGAAATCTGGCCAATGCACAAATGGTCAGTTTTGAGTGCAAACTGTTTTCTATGCTACACATGGGAAAAAGAGCTGAAAATTGGCAGTTAGATAGGTCATTCCAAATGGAACAACTTTCATGAAGTTCGGCAATCCAAATTCGGAACGGAAGTTGGTCGTCAGGACCAAAACAGATCTGACCAGAAAATGGTCATTTTTACGGGCAGGCCTTGTTTGCTCGGCTATATCTCAGGTTTTATAAATCCGATTCATGAAATTCCCAAGGCGTTAGGAAGGCTCTGATATAGAGCCTATAAGTTTGGTGTTTGGTCGCAAGCCCAAACAGCTTGTAACCTAGTCAAACGTGAAGCCAAATTCCGTCGTAAAACTGTCCGGATATAAAACAGAAACGAAATATGGACGGTCAAAACAGGTCTGGAGTATTTCGTTTATAACTCAGGTATACCACTCCCGTTAATCCGGAAAGTTTACAGGATATCCAGGACTTAGGGCACAAACCAATGTGGAAGGCCTCTCAATCCAAATCCTAACGCACAACTGAAGTCAAAAATGCCAGAAAAAACCAACCCGAACCCGTAATTGCATGTTCCCAATCCACACAAAACTGATTGTAATCAGGTCCAAGTCAGTCTATACAGTCCAAACAGCATTGATCCAAGAAGCCATATGAAAGCTAAGGACATTCAAGGCTACATTTCATCAGAAGACACCAACAAAACAAAGATTCAAACCGATACCAGGTCAAAACAGACAATACTAATCGCAGTTCGGGACATTTCGCTCACCAAAAAACAGCCACAGTAAAAACTGCATTAACTCACTCTATACTACTCAAATGCCGCGAAATTTGCAGGCACTTCAAACTCAATCAATACCTACAACTTTTCATGTTTGAAGCAAATCCAATCGGCCTCTAACTATGACCTAAAATTTCGGACCAAGAATGTGTCAACCAAGAAACCCTAATTTTCAGAAATTTTCTTCCAAATCCAAAATGATTGCATTTATCACTAATTTCACCTACTGAGCGTATATAGGACCATTACCAAGCATCATAAACAAACCACACCATCATAAATCCAATTAAACCAGAAAAATCCAATCATAAAATGGAAAACTTCACCAAAAACTCTTCAAATCAAGAAAATAAATCACATATATCCATTACTCAAAGCCACCATTAGGCACAAAATAACCATCATTAAGTATAGGAGGGAAGTTTAAAAGCATTCGCTCACCTAATAACAAGAACGAGGAAGATGGAATGGACACCTTAAGCTCTTCCAAAAAAGCTTCACTAAACCACCCCACTATCACCAACTAGAAAAGTTGTTATGGAAAGGAAAACTAATTTATGATGCCTGATTGAGATGATTTGCAGTGGAAAAGCTTGAAGATTGAAGAGTGTTTTTTCTCCTTCTTGCAAGGGGAGAGAGAGAGATCCGCTTTATGGAGAAAGAAAAATGGTGAAATTTTGAATGCATTTTGAGATATGTTAATCCTGTTGCGTCAAAAAAGTCAAAAATGAATAGTGTTTCTTAAAGTTCAATCCAATAAGGAAGTGACAAACTTGTCACTCTCATAAATGCAATCCTATCTTTGCTTTTCTCTCTCACATCAATCATATATTCACTCTTCTACTTATCTCTTAACACCCGATAAATTTCACACAGTATCCGGAATTTAACCTAATTCCGATTTTTCCAACTGTCCGCACAATGGGTCCCACCAGTACCGATATACCGTTCTTATTTTCTCAAAATCTAATAAGATACTTGAAAATCATCTAAACTATATTTACTCAAGGAACATTTATCTGAGGAAAAATTTCCAATAAAGAAAAATGTAGAAAAGCGGGCGATAAAAACCCGAAACCACCCCACCGATAACGAAAACCTATATCAGCCTTACGAACGACTGGGCATCACAATCTCCACCCACTAGGACAATTTCGTCCTCGAAATTCAATCAACGAACTAAAAGGTTGGAATACTCCAAATAATCAAAAATCAAAATGTATACATATATATACAAGTCACTCCAACGTTATACACAGATATACTTGCATCATATACAACAAGGGACATTTCAAGTTAGACAAAGTCAAGAGCTGCAGGTACTGTATATGTAGGTATTCACATACCACAAGTAAATCACATGTAGGGACAATATAAGGGCAAAATGAAAGAAACGCGACTTATCGTCCCACGCTCAGTGAAAATCACCCTCGTCCGGTTTCTTACTCCACTTCCCAAGGTGCCCGTTGATATCTTGTACTCACTCTAGCCAGACAAAGCCTGTTCATACTCCCAAAATGCTAGTCTCAAGTACTTGGCAGCGCCTCAACTCTGGAGTACTCAGGCACAAGAATCCGAGATAAGATAATTCACATCTCGAGCTGCAGTCCCAAGAGCAAACTATCTACAATCAAAATTCCTACCTGACGTACCTATCTATGGTCCTCAGATACCAAGAGAAAGATTTAAAACCTATAACATTTATGATCCATAACTTATGCTCGAAAGAACACTTAGTCCTTCATACTTATTCGCCACTTCATCCAGACTCACTCTGCGCAGAGACCACGCGAAGCTGCTATAGGTTTTATCCCTCAATTGCTTAACTTTTAAAATCAAATCAAATCAAATCAAATCCCACAGTCCGGCATCCTAAACTTTAGCCTAGGATACACTACAGAGATCTGAAGCCTAAGCTCTGATACCACCTGTGACAGTTCTCAGGGTCACATCACGGGGTACCTATCAGCTTGCCACCCGCACGCGGGCATCCCCTACGGAGAGTTTCGCTTCGTGACTCTTCACGAACGAGAGGCTCGGGGCTTTTCCAGACGAAGGACTTAAGGTCCCAACTGTCGGCATATGGCTCTGATACCACCTGTGACAGCCCCACTTCTCCCAAGGGCGAACCCAAGGGTATCGGCGGACCGCCTGCCTAGCTCGCGCCAGGGCTCAAAACTTAAAGCTAATAAAACTCTTCTAAGCCACAAGAACACGATTCATAATATATACAACCACCAAAAGTCTACTTACATCTTCAAAAGCATCAAGCCAAACCGCTCTAATATACTATAACAATAACCAGCAAAAGGTAGACCCTAAGAAGGGTCCTTATACAAACCACCAAAACAAAAACAAACTTCCTAACTGTTCAACTATTACAAGCCAAACTACCTATACTAGTATACGAGCCAAAAGTCCCCGCGTCGGCCCCTGCTAAGGAAAACAAAAGGAAAGGGGTAAGCTATATGCTTAGTAAGTAAACAGGGGCGAAAGCATAAATTTCACGTAACAGTTACACAGTACGAGGAAAGCAAAAGCAGAAAAGTCACATCACATAATAAGGATACAGGTGGCTCCAAAGCCAATTCATATGCCATGCGTGATCTCCTGCCGACACTCCGTGGACCACACTCAATGGTCCGTAAACTTCACTTGTACACCCACCGACACCTTATCACCCTCACTGGCCAGTCACCTCACAAACTTGCCCGGGCGAACGAAATCACAAACTTGAGCTTGAGTCACAAGCTCGGGTCACAAACTTGGTCACCTTCTCGGTGAACCGGATTCACAAAATTGGTTCATAACATGAACCTACAAACTTGGTGACCGCAGACTAAGTTGGACTGACTTCGACCAAGCCCTAACTGGCTCGAATAGTCCAAACAGGTCTTAGGTCGGGCCCACGAAAACTCACAAAAAAACTTTTGCAAACTTCACCAAACTTTAGGCTCGAAAGCGCCCCGAAAAAAGGGGGGGGGCCACCAAGCTCAAGGGTTTGGTTCCAAAAGGGTCAGATACATATGCCAAGGTTACAATTATACATTCAAATTAGGGTTTATCGAGTGCGATAAAAGTTACACCCTCGCCTAAGTACCCCTTTTCACATATCTCAAACCATCATTAGCAAAGAGAAAACACACCAAACTGCCTGCAATAGCTTACTCAGAAACTGAAACAGCAAAAAGTACGAAGTCGGATCGAAATTGAACAGCTAGTAGTGGCACCCACAGTTCCCGCCCAGCTCACCACCGTCTGAAATAGAAGATTGCCTGTCACCACCATATGCGTAAACGGGCTACTATCGGTGCCTCAAACAAACAAAACGGCCAAAAACGGCACCGCGCGCACAGTACATATGACGGACGGAAACGGAAACGGCCGTTAGCGGACAACGGCAGATTTGACACTCGTTTCTATTGTAATCATGAAGTTGAGGCTCGAATATCGGATTAAGGCGTATGAGACACCCATATCGAAGCTTAAAGGTAGAACAAACAATGGTTATGAAGACTCAAGAACTGAAAAACTGGAGGCTTCAGCCGCCAAATGAACCAACACAATCACATACGGAAATCGCCAAGGCAACAAATGGTCAGTTTCTGAGTGCAACTGTTTTCTCTATGCTACACATGGAAAAAAGAGCTGAAAATTGGCAGTTAGATAGCTCATTCCGAATGGAACAACTTTCATGGCAAGGTCGGCAATCCAATCGGAACGGAAGTTGGTCGTCGAGGACCAAAAAGATCTGACCAGAAAATGGGTCATTTTTACGGGCAGCCTTGTTTTTGCCTCGGCTATATCTCAGGTTTATAAATCCGATCATGGAAATTCAAAGGGCGTTAGGAAGCTGCGATTATAGAGCTATAAGTTTGTGTTGTCTGGTCGCAGCGCCAAACAGCTTGTAACCTAGTCAAACGTGAAGCCAAAGTCTCCAGTCGTAAAACTGTCCGATATAAGAACAGAACGGATGATGGACGGTCAAAAACAGGTCTGAGTATTGCCGTTTTAAACTCAGGTGTATACCAACTCCGTTAGATCCGTGAAAGTTTGACAGGGATATCCAGGACTGTAAGCGGGCTACAACAATGTGAAGGCCTTCGCAATCCAAATCCTAGCACACTAAGTCCAAAATGCAGAAAACCAACCCAGAACCGTTAATTGCAGGTTCCCAAATCACAACAAAACTTGCTAATCAGTCCAAGTCGAAGTCTATACAGCGTCCAAAGCATTGAGTCCCAAACCCATATGAACTAAGACATCAAGCTACAATTTCATCAGAGAGACCACCAACAACAAATCCAAACCAAATACCAGTCAAAACGAGACAATTACTATCGCACGTTCGGGACATTCTGTTCACCGAAAACAGCAACCAGTAAAAAACTGGCATAAACTCGCCGCTATACTACTCCAAATGCCCCTGAAATTGTTGCAGGCCACTTTCAAAACGCATCCAATACCTACCAACTTTCATGTTTTCTAGCAAAAGTCCCAATGTCGGCGTCTAGCTATGACCTTAAAAATTTCGGACAGAATGTTCAACCAAGGAACCCTAAATTTTTCCAGAAAAATTCGTCCCAAATCCAAAATTGGATGTGCAGTTATTCACTAATTTGCCACCTACTAGAGCCTATATAGACCATTACCAATCATCATAAACAACCACACCATCATAATCCAATTAAACCAGAAAAATCATCATAAAATGGAAAACTTCACCAAAACTCTTCAAATCAAGAAATAAATCACATATTCCATTACTCAAGCCACCATTAGGCACAAAATAACCATCATTAAGTATAGGAGGGAAGTTTAAGCATCGCTCACCTAATAACAAGAGAGAGGAAGATGATGGACACCTTAGCTCTTCCAAAAAGCTTCACTAAACCACCCACTATCACCAACTAGAAAAGTTGTATGGAAAGGAAACTAATTTATGTGCTTGATTGAGATGATTTGCTAGTGGAAAGCTTGAAGATTGAAGAGGTTTTTTCTCCTTCTTGCAAGGGAGAGAGAGAGATCCGGCTATGGAGAAAGAAAAATGGTGAATTTTGAATGATTTTTGAGATATTTAATCCTTTGGTCAAAAAAGTCAAAAATGTGAATAGTATTTCTTAAGTTCAATCCAATAAGGAAGTGACACTTGTCACTCTCATAAATGCAATCCTATCTTTTCTTTTCTCTCTCACATCAATCATATTTCACTCTCTACTTATCTCTTAACACCCGATAAATTTCACACAGTATCCGGAATTTAACCTAATTGGCCGAATTTTTCCGAACTTTCCGCACTAGTGGGTCCCACGTCCGATATACGTTCTTATTTTCTCAAAATCTAATCGATACTTGAAAAATCATCTAAAACCTATATTTACTCAGGAACATTATCTGGAAAAATTTCCAATAAAGAAAAATGTAGAAAAGGCGGGCAATAAAAACCCGAAACCACCCCACCGATTAACGAATAACCCTCATATCAGCTTACGAACGGACTGGGGCCTCACAATCTCCCCCACTTAGGACAATTTCGTCCTCGAAATTCCAATCAACGAACTAAAGGGTTGGAATACTCAAAATAATCAAAAGATCAAAATGTATACATATATATACAAGTCACGCCAACGTATACACAATATACTGCATCATATACACCAAGGGACATTTCAAGTTAGACAAAGTCAAGAGCTGCAGGTACTGTATATGTAGGTATTCACATACCACAAGTAAATCACATGTAGGGACAATATAAGGGCAAAATGAAAGAAACGCGACTTATCGTCCCACGCTCAGTGAAAATCACCCTCGTCCGGTTTCTTACTCCACTTCCCAAGGTGCCCGTTGATATCTTGTACTCACTCTAGCCAGACAAAGCCTGTTCATACTCCCAAAATGCTAGTCTCAAGTACTTGGCAGCGCCTCAACTCTGGAGTACTCAGGCACAAGAATCCGAGATAAGATAATTCACATCTCGAGCTGCAGTCCCAAGAGCAAACTATCTACAATCAAAATTCCTACCTGACGTACCTATCTATGGTCCTCAGATACCAAGAGAAAGATTTAAAACCTATAACATTTATGATCCATAACTTATGCTCGAAAGAACACTTAGTCCTTCATACTTATTCGCCACTTCATCCAGACTCACTCTGCGCAGAGACCACGCGAAGCTGCTATAGGTTTTATCCCTCAATTGCTTAACTTTTAAAATCAAATCAAATCAAATCAAATCCCACAGTCCGGCATCCTAAACTTTAGCCTAGGATACACTACAGAGATCTGAAGCCTAAGCTCTGATACCACCTGTGACAGTTCTCAGGGTCACATCACGAGGTACCTATCAGCTTGCCACCCGCACGCGGGCATTCCCTACGGAGAGTTTCGCTTCGTGACTCTTCACGAACGAGAGGCTCGGGGCTTTTCCAGACGAAGGACTTAAGGTCCCAACTGTCGGCATATGGCTCTGATACCACCTGTGACAGCCCCACTTCTCCCAAGGGCGAACCCAAGGGTATCGGCGGGCCGCCTGCCTAGCTCGCGCCAGGACTCAAAACTTAAAGCTAATAAAACTCTTCTAAGCCACAAGAACACGATTCATAATATATACAACCACCAAAAGTCTACTTACATCTTCAAAAGCATCAAGCCAAATCGCTCTAATATACTATAACAATAACCAGCAAAAGGTAGACCCTAAGAAGGGTCCTTATACAAACCACCAAAACAAAAACAAACTTCCTAACTGTTCAACTATTACAAGCCAACCTACCTATACTAGTATACGAGCCAAAAGTCCCCGCGTCGGCCCCTGCTAAGGAAAACAAAAGGAAAGGGGTAAGCTATATGCTTAGTAAGTAAACAGGGGCGAAAGCATAAATTTCACGTAACAGTTACACAGTACGAGGAAAGCAAAAGCAGAAAAGTCACATCACATAATAAGGATACAGGTGACTCCAAAGCCAATTCATATGCCATGCGTGATCTCCTGCCGACACTCCGTCGACCACACTCAATGGTCCGTAAACTTCACTTGTACACCCACCGACACCTTATCACCCTCACTGGCCAGTCACCTCACAAACTTGCCCGGGCGAACGAAATCACAAACTTGAGCTTGAGTCACAAGCTCGGGTCACAAACTTGGTCACCTTCTCGGTGAACCGGATTCACAAAATTGGTTCATAACATGAACCTACAAACTTGGTGACCGCAGACTAAGTTGGACTGACTTCGACCAAGCCCTAACCGGCTCGAATAGTCCAACAGGTCTTAGGTCGGGCCCACGAACTCACAAACTTTGCAAACTTCACAAACTTTACTCGAAAGTCGCCCCGAGCCACAAGCTCAAGGGTTTTGGTTCCAAAAGGGTCATATGCATATGCCAAGTACAATTATACATTCAAATTAGGGTTTAGGTCGAGTGCGATAAAGTACACCCTCGCCTAAGTACCCTTTTCACATATCTCAAACACATAGCAAAGAAAACACACCAAACTGGCCTGAATACTTACTCAGAAACTGAAATAGCAAAAGTACGAAGTCGGATCGAAATGAACAGCTAGTAGTGGGCCCCACCAGTTCCGCCCAACTCACCACCGTCTGAAATAGAAGATTGTGTCACACCATATCGTAAACGGCTACTATCGTGCCTCAAACAAACAAAACGGCAAAAACGGCACGCGCGCACATACATATGACGGACGGAAACGGAAACGGCCGTTAGCGGAAACGGCAGATTTGACACTCGTTTCTATTGTAATCATAAGTTGAGCTACGAATATCGGATTAAGGCGTATGAGACACCATATCGAAGCTTAAAGGATGAAAAACAATTGTTATGAAGACATCCAGAACTGAAACTGGAGGCTTCAGCCCCAAATGAACCAAACACAATCACATACGAAATCTGGCCAATGCACAAATGGTCAGTTTTGAGTGCAAACTGTTTTCTATGCTACACATGGGAAAAGAGCTGAAAATTGGCAGTTAGATAGGTCATTCCAAATGGAACAACTTTCATGAAGGTCGGCAATCCAAATTCGGAACGGAAGTTGGTCGTCAGGACCAAAACAGATCTGACCAGAAAATGGTCATTTTTACGGGCAGGCCTTGTTTGCTCGGCTATATCTCAGGTTTTATAAATCCGATTCATGAAATTCCAAGGGCGTTAGGAAGCTCTGATATAGAGCTATAAGTTTGGTGTTTTGGTCGCAAGCCCAAACAGCTTGTAACCTAGTCAAACGTGAAGCCAAAGTTCCAGTCGTAAACTGTCCGGATATAAGAACAGAACGGAATATGACGGTCAAAACAGGTCTGAGTATTTCGTTTATAACTCAGGTTATACCACTCCGTTAATCCTGAAAGTTTACAGGGATATCCAGGACTTAAGGGGCTACAACAATGTGGAAGGCCTCTCAATCCAAATCCTAGCACAACTAAGTCAAAATGCAGAAAACCAACCCAGAACCGTAATTACAGGTTCCCAAATCACACAAAACTGTAATCAGTCCAAGTCAGTCTATACAGGTCCAAAAGCATTGATTCCAAAGCCATATGAAAGCTAAGACATCAAGCTACATTTCATCAGAAGACACCAACAACAAAATCCAAACCAATACCAGTCAAAACAGACAATTACTATCGCAGTTCGGACATTCTGTTCACCAAAAACAGCAACAGTAAAAACTGCATAACTCACTCTATACTACTCCAAATGCCCTGAAATTTTGCAGTCACTTCAAACTCATCAATACCTACAACTTTCATGTTTTGAGCAAAGTCCAATTCGGCCTCTAGCTATGACCTAAAATTTCGGACAGAATGTTCAACCAAGAACCCTAATTTTCCAGAAATTCTTCCAAATCCAAAATTGATTGCATTTATCACTAATTTGCACCTACTAGAGCCTATATAGACCATTACCAATCATCATAAACAACCACACCATCATAATCCAATTAAACCAGAAAAATCATCATAAAATGGAAAACTTCACCAAAACTCTTCAAATCAAGAAATAAATCACATATTCATTTACTCAAGCCACCATTAGGCACAAAATAACCAATCATTAACAAGTTTAAGCATCGCTCAACCTAATAACAGAGCAGGAAGATGATGGACACCTTAGCTCTTCCAAAAAGCTTCACTAAACCACCCACTATCACCAACTAGAAAAGTTGTATGGAAAGGAAACTAATTTACGTGCTTGATTGAGATGATTTGCTAGTGGAAAGCTTGAAGATTGAAGAGGTTTTTTCTCCTTCTTGCAAGGGAGAGAGAGAGATCCGGCTATGGAGAAAGAAAAATGGTGAATTTTGAATGATTTTTGAGATATTTAATCCTTTGGTCAAAAAAGTCAAAAATGTGAATAGTGTTTCTTAAGTTCAATCCAATAAGGAAGTGACACTTGTCACTCTCATAAATGCAATCCTATCTTTTCTTTTCTCTCTCACATCAATCATATTTCACTCTCTACTTATCTCTTAACACCCGATAAATTTCACACAGTATCCGGAATTTAACCTAATTGGCCGAATTTTTCCGAACTTTCCGCACTAGTGGGTCCCACGTCCGATATACGTTCTTATTTTCTCAAAATCTAATCGATACTTGAAAAATCATCTAAACCTATATTTACTCAGGAACATTATCTGGGAAAATTTCCAATAAAGAAAAATGTAGAAAAGGCGGGCGATAAAAACCCGAAACCACCCCACCGATTAACGAATAACCCTCATATCAGCTTACGAACGGACTGGGGCCTCACAATCTCCCCCACTTAGGACAATTTCGTCCTCGAAATTCCAATCAACGAACTAAAGGGTTGGAATACTCAAAATAATCAAAAGATCAAAATGTATACATATATATACAAGTCACGCCAACGTATACACAATATACTGCATCATATATACACAATATACTGCATCATATACACCAAGGGACATTTCAAGTTAGACAAAGTCAAGAGCTGCAGGTACTGTATATGTAGGTATTCACATACCACAAGTAAATCACATGTAGGGACAATATAAGGGCAAAATGAAAGAAACGCGACTTATCGTCCCACGCTCAGTGAAAATCACCCTCGTCCGGTTTCTTACTCCACTTCCCAAGGTGCCCGTTGATATCTTGTACTCACTCTAGCCAGACAAAGCCTGTTCATGCTCCCAAAATGCTAGTCTCAAGTACTTGGCAGCGCCTCAACTCTGGAGTACTCAGGCACAAGAATCCGAGATAAGATAATTCACATCTCGAGCTGCAGTCCCAAGAGTAAACTATCTACAATCAAAATTCCTACCTGACGTACCTATCTATGGTCCTCAGATACCAAGAGAAAGATTTAAAACCTATAACATTTATGATCCATAACTTATGCTCGAACGAACACTTAGTCCTTCATACTTATTCGCCACTTCATCCAGACGCACTCTGCGCAGAGACCACGCGAAGCTGCTATAGTTTTAATCCCTCAATGCTAACTTTTAAAATCCCAAATTCAAATCAAAATTCAAATTCCCACAGCCGATCCTAAACTTTAGCCTAGGATACACTACAGAGATCTGAGCTAAGCTCTGATACCACCTGTGACAGTTCTCAGCGTCACATCACGGGGTACCTACAGCTTTGCCACCCGCACGCGGGCATCCCCACGGAGAGTTTCGCCTTCGTGACTCTTCACGAACGAGAGGCTCGGGGGCTTTTCCAGGACGAAGGACTTAAGGTGCCCAACTGTCGGCATATGGCTCTGATACACCTGTGACAGCCCCACTTCTCCCAAGGCGAACCCAAGGTATCGGCGGGCGCCTGCCTAGCTCAGCCCAGGACTCAACTAAAGCTAATAAACTCTTCTTAAGCCACAAGAACCACGATTCATAATATATACAACCACCCAAATAGTCTACTTACATCTTCAAAAAGCATTCAAAGCCAAAACCGCCTCTAATATTATATAACAATAAACCAGCAAAGGTAACCCTTAAGAAGGGTCCGCTTATACAAACGCACCAAAACAAAAACCAAACTTTCCACTGTTCAACGTATTACAGCCAACTACCTATACTAGCTATACGAGCCAAAAAGTCCCCGCGTCGGCCCCTGCTAAGAAAACAAAAGGAAAGCGGTAGCTTATGCTTAGTAAGTAAACAGGGGCAAAGCATAAATTTCACGTAAACAGTTACACAGTACGAGGAAGGCAAAAGCCAGAAAAGTCACATTTCACATAATAAGATACAGAGTGGCTCCAATCATTCATATGCCCCATGCGTGATCTCCTGCCGACACTCCGTCGCCACACTCAATGTCGTAAACTTCACTTTACAGCCCACCGACAACCTTATCACCCTCACTGCAGTTCACTCACAAAACTTGCCCGGGCGAACAAATCACAAACTTGAGCTTGAGCACAAGCTCGGGTCACAAAATTGGTCACATTCTCGGTGAACCGGATTCACAAAATTTCGGTTCAAACATGAACCTACAAACTGGTGAAACCGCGGACTAAGTTGGACTGACTCGACCAAAGCCCTAACCGGCTCAAATAGTCCAAACAGGTCTAGGTCGGCCCACGAAACTCACAAACTTTGCAAACTCACAAACTTTACTCGAAAGTCGCCCCGAGCCACAAGCTCAAGGGTTTGGGTTCCCAAAAGGGTCATATACAATATGCCAAGTTACATTAACTATTCAAATAGGTTTAGGTCGAGTGCGATAAGTTACACCCTCGCCTAAGTACCCTTTTCAGCATATCTCAAACACATAGCAAAGAAACACACCCAAACTGGCCTGAATAACTTACTCAGAAACTGAAACAGCAAAAGTACGAAGTCGGATCGAAATGAACAGCTAGTAGTGGGCCCCACCAGTTCCGCCCAGCTCACCACCGTCTGAAATAGAAGATTGTGTCACACCATATCGTAAACGGCTACTATCGTGCCTCAAACAAACAAAACGGCAAAAACGGCACGCGCGCACATACATATGACGGACGGAAACGGAAACGGCCTTTAGCGGAAACGGCAGATTTGACACTCGTTTCTATTGTAATCATAAGTTGAGCTACGAATATCGGATTAAGGCGTATGAGACACCATATCGAAGCTTAAAGGATGAAAAAACAATTGTTATTGAAGACATCCAGAACTGAAGACTGGAGGCTCAGCCCCAAATGAAACCAAACACAATCACGATACGAATCTGCCAATGCACAAATGGTCAGTTTTTGAGTGCAAAACTGTCTTTCTTATGCTTACACATGGAAAGAAGAGCTGAAATTTGGCAGTTAGATTGTCATTCCAAATGAACAACTTCATGAAGGTCGGCAATCCAAAATTCCGACGAAGTTGGTCGTCAGGACCAAACAGATCTGACCAGAAAATGCGTCATTTTCGGGCAGCCTTGTTTGCTCGGCTATATCTCAGGTTTTATAAAATTCGATTCATAAATTCCAGGCGTTTAGGAAGCTCTGATATAGAGCTATAAGTTTGCGTGTTTGGTCGCAAGCCCAAACAGCTCTGTAACCTAGTCAAACGTGAAGCCAAAGTTCCAGTCGTAAAATGTCCGATATGAAGAAACAAACGGAATCTGACGGTCAAAACATCTGAGTATTTCGTTATAACTCAGTATACCCACATCCGTTAATTTCCTGAAAGTTTACAGGGATATCCAGACTTAAGGGCTACAACCAAGTGGAAGCCTCTCAATCCAAACCAGCACAACTAAAGTTCAAAATGCGAAAACCAACCCGAACGTAATTGCAGGTTCCCAAATCACACAACTTGTAATCAGTCCAAGTCAGTTCTTACAGGTCCAAAAGCATTATTCCAAACCATATGAAAGCTAAGACAGCAAGCTACATTTTCATCAGAAGACACCACAACAAAATCCAGAAAACCGATACCAGTCAAAACAGTACAATTACTATCGCAGTTCGGACATTCCTGTTTCACCAAAAAACAGCAACAGTAAAATAAAACTGCATTAACCTCACTCTATACTACTCCAGAAATGCCCTGAAATTTTGCAGCGCACTTCAAAACTTCATTCAAAGTACCTACAACTTTCATGTTTTGAGCAAAGTCCACATTCGGCTCTAGCTAGACCTAAAATTTCGGACAGAATGTTCAACCAGAACCCTAATTTTCCAAAATTCTTCCAAATCCAAATTGATTGCATTTATCACTAATTTGCGGCCTACTAGAGCCATATATAGAACCATTACCAAATCATCATAAAACAACCACACCATCATAATCATTAAACAGAAAAAAATCATAATAAAATTTGGAAAACTCACCAAAACTCTTCAAATCAAGAAAAAATCACATATTCCATTACTTCAAGCCACCATTAGGCACAAATAACCATCATTAAGTAAGGAGGGAAGTTTAAGCAATCGCACCTAATAACCAAGAGAGAGAAGATGGGGAACCTTAGCTCTTCCAAAAGCTCACTAAACCACCCACTATCACCAACTAAGAAAAGTGTTATGAAAGGAAACTAATTTATTTGCTGCTTGATGAGATGATTTGCTAGTGAAAGCTTGAAGATTGAAGAGTTTTTTCTCCTTCTTGCAAGGGAAAGAGAGAATCCGCTAGGCAGAAAGAAAAATGGGTGAATTTGAAATATTTTTGAAATATTTAATCCTTTGGTCAAAAAAGTCAAAAATGTTGAATAGTGTTTCTTAAGTTCAAGCCAATAAAGGAAGTGACACTTGCACTCTATAATGCAATCCTATCTTTTCTTTTCTCTCTCGCATCAATCATATTTCACTCTCTACTTATCTCTTAACACCCGATAAATTTCACACAGTATCCGGAATTTAACCTAATTGGCCGAATTTTTCCGAACTTTCCGCACTAGTGGGTCCCACGTCCGATATACGTTCTTATTTTCTCAAAATCTAATCGATACTTGAAAAATCATCTAAAACCTATATTTACTTAGGAACATTATCTGGGAAAATTTCCAATAAAGAAAAATGTAGAAAAGGCGGGCGATAAAAACCCGAAACCACCCCACCGATTAACGAATAACCCTCATATCAGCTTACGAACGGACTGGGGCCTCACAATCTCCCCCACTTAGGACAATTTCGTCCTCGAAATTCCAATCAACGAACTAAAGGGTTGGAATACTCAAAATAATCAAAAGATCAAAATGTATACATATATATACAAGTCACGCCAACGTATACACAATATACTGCATCATATACACCAAGGGACATTTCAAGTTAGACAAAGTCAAGAGCTGCAGGTACTGTATATGTAGGTATTCACATACCACAAGTAAATCACATGTAGGGACAATATAAGGGCAAAATGAAAGAAACGCGACTTATCGTCCCACGCTCAGTGAAAATCGCCCTCGTCCGGTTTCTTAGTCCACTTCCAAGGTGCCCGTTGATATCTGTGTACTCACTCTAGACCCAGACAAGCGTTCATTACCTCCCAAAATGCTAGTTCAAGTACTTGCAGCGCCTCAACCGTGGAGTACTCAGGCCAGATCCGAATAATATAATATCACATCTCGAAGCTGCAGTCCCAAGAGTAAACTATCTACAATCAAAAATTCCTACCTGACGTACCTATCTATGGTCCTCAGATACCAGAGAAAGATTTTAAAAACCTATAACATTTTATGATCCATACGTATGCTCGAAACGAACACTTAGGTCCTTCATACTCTATTCGCCACTTCATCCAGGACTCACTCTGCGCAGAGACCACGGAGCTGCTTATAGGTTTTATCCCTCAATTGCTTAACTTTTTAAGAATCAAAATCAAATCAAATTCAAATCCCACAGTCCGTGGCATCCTAAACTTCTAGCTAGGATACACTACAGAAATCTAAGCCTAAGCTCTGATACCCTGTGACAGTTCTCAGGTCACATCACGGGGTAAACCTATCAGCTTGCACCCGCACGGCGGGCATCCCCTACGGAGAGTTTCGTTCGTGACTCTTACGAATCGAATGCTCGGGGCTTTTCCAGACGAAGACTTAAGTCCCAACTGTCGCATATGGCTCTGATACCACCTTGAGAAGCCCACTTCTCCCGAGGGCGAACCCAAGGGTATCGGCGGGCCGCCTTCCTAGCTCGCGCCAGGACTCAAAACTTAAAGATAATAAAACTCTTCTAAGCCACAAGAACACGATTCATAATATATACAACCACCAAAAGTCTATGTACATCTTCAAAAGCATCAAGCCAAACCGCTCTAATATACTATAACAATAACCAGCAAAAGGTAGACCCTAAGAAGGGTCCTTATACAAACCACCAAAACAAAAACAAACATCCTAACTGTTCAACTATTACAAGCCAACCTACCTATACTAGTATACGAGCCAAAAGTCCCCGCGTCGGCCCCTGCTAAGGAAAACAAAAGGAAAGGGGTAAGCTATATGCTTAGTAAGTAAACAGGGGCGAAAGCATAAATTTCACGTAACAGTTACACAGTACGAGGAAAGCAAAAGCAGAAAAGTCACATCACATAATAAGGATACAGGTGGCTCCAAAGCCAATTCATATGCCATGCGTGATCTCCTGCCGACACTCCGTCGACCACACTCAATGGTCCGTAAACTTCACTTGTACACCCACCGACACCTTATCACCCTCACTGGCCAGTCACCTCACAAACTTGCCCGGGCGAACGAAATCACAAACTTGAGCTTGAGTCACAAGCTCGGGTCACAAACTTGGTCACCTTCTCGGTGAACCGGATTCACAAAATTGGTTCATAACATGAACCTACAAACTTGGTGACCGCAGACTAAGTTGGACTGACTTCGACCAAGCCCTAACCGGCTCGAATAGTCCAAACAGGTCTTAGGTCGGGCCCACGAACTCACAAACTTTGCAAACTTC
>NW_020862801.1:0-21168 GCF_003713205.1 Coffea eugenioides | reverse complement strand
ATTGGCTTGCTGGTTCTTATCGAACCAATAACATCTAATCAACAACTTGATATCATTAGAATTAGGTTGGGTTTTGATTCAGTTGGGTCATTCATTGATGGTAAAATTTGGATTTTTTGGAACAATGAACTTGCATGTCCTTTCGTACCATTAGTGAATCAATTGTTTTATGTATCAGTCACTTTTTCTTCGGGGACAAACATTTGGTTGTCCATAGTCTACGCTAAGCACTCTCAAGTGACCAGACGCCCCTTGTGGGCTTCACTAGAGATGCTAGTAGGTTCGATGACCCAATCATGGGCAATCGTCCGGGATTTCAATGTTGTAACTTTGGCTGACGAACGTAAAGGAGGTGCTGCTCCAAGAGTTGGGGAGATGGACAAGTTTAGGGAGGCTATTTTCTAGATGGGGGTAGACTCTTTAGACTTCGATGACTCATCATATACATGGACCAATGGGCATTTGTAGCAAAGGCTGGACCGAGTTTTAGTTAACCTGTAATGGATGCAATTCTTTGGCTTTTCTCATGTATCTCATTTGGGTTGTGATTATTCTGACCATTGTCCGTTATTAGTGAAATGCGCAGTGATTGCACGAGCAAGAGGATATTTTCAATTTCTAAATGGTTGGGTAAAGCACCATGAATTTTTTAATGTGTTTCATGAGTCCTGGGCTCAACCGATTCAGGTGGTGGGGATGCAAGGATTTTTTAGGAAACTAATGAGGTTACGAAAGGTTCTGCGGGAATGGAATGCCAGAATTTTCGGTGATGTGGGGACTGTAGTGAAAAGAGGGGAGGCCGAGATGATAGAATGCCAAAATGCATTTGATATGCAGGGGTGGTTAAAGTGCGACTTAACCTGAGTGAAACCACCACAGGACATGCGAGGCAGTTGGCTATTAAAGCAGAATTTTGGAGACAAAAGTTCTCAATCAAATGGATTCAAGTCGAGGATGCAAATACAGTTTTTTTTCCATGCTACAGTGAAGGCGAAGAGAAGCAGAAATTTCATTGCTACAATTCGAGGTGAGGAAGGTGCGTGGTTGGAAAATCCAGCAGAGATTTCGCGCTCAAGATTAGAGTACTTCACTAATCTTTTTGGCTATGACCCAGCAATTCAACGTCATGGATACCATGTGACGCCCCCACTTCTCCCTAAGGCGAACCAAAGGGTATCCGCGGGACGCCTGCCCAACTTTCGCCAGGACTCACTACAATCCATCATTCAAGAGCTCGAAATACTATAAGTAACTTCGATACATAATTAAAGTACTTCAAATATCTTACACTTACAACTATGTAGCCTTCAAGCTTAAATACAACCCACTGGAAAAGGGTACAATAGCCATCCGTTATAATATAACTTAAAGTCTTCAAAAGAAAACATTCTAGTACTACTCACGAGCACCCTTGGTCTCGAACCCTGTAAAAGAAGACCACAACGTGGGATGAGCTACACAGCCCAGTGAGGTTCCAAGACACTCTTAACAGTTCAAATAGATCAAGTAGGATGGGCATATCATATGCATGGTTCAAGGTTACACAATGGCATGTTATCATGGGGTGATAATCATGGTACGGGTAATTTGAGACATTTATCATGAGACAGTTATCATGGTTCAAGACATTGGCATGTATAGTTCACGAGTGATTGGAGCTTATTACAGGCATAGCTCAGGATTTCATATTGGCATTTTAGCACGAAACAATTATCATGATACACGGTAAACATATATTGTAGGATACGGTGTTCCAGTGGAACTCTGTCGGTCATTTGCACCTTATAACTTCCGGATCCCCTCGGTTTGACTGGCCATCACCTTATCCCTCCAGTGGTAATACTCGAGTATACCGAAACGGTTGTCCAGGGTTCCAACCTACCCGACCGAGCCCAGTCCTGGCTCGAGTAGGTCAGTAACCGAGGCAGGGCCCAAGTTCAGCTTATAGCTTACAACATGCACAGGTAACCAAGTAATTCGACAAAAGTAAAATTCATCATTTGAATAGGTCGAGTGAGGTAAAGTACACACTCGCCTAACAATGATGGACAACTTCATATAATATGTGATTCATGATAATCAAGTAATCAAGTGGATACCTAGCACGTAAGCAATACAAGTTGATTTCATGGGAGCATGTAATTTACGGATATCGAATAATCATATAGATTAGAAATCATATGAGCAAATAGTCAGGTAATCAGGTAGTCATGTGGGTTGGTAAACGGTTCACGGTGAACGGTTAACGGTTGAATAGTGACGGTTAATTGACAGGCATTTGTCATATGAATAGGCCATCATTGGCCGTTATCCCATTTTTACCATGTGAGAGTCGAGGAGATTCACTCCAACGACGTATGCAACCTTAGCATACCAAGTCATGTTATTCGAGCATTTTCAAGCATGAGTTATTCATCTCAAAAGAGAACGAGTGCGATAAAGTACGCATTCGACTCTATTTTTCAAAATCAAGTAAGCTAAGTAAACAATCTAGCAAGTTAAGCATGTATCGAGTTCATATGGTCATTTGATATGGTTAATCATTTAACCAATTCATGTAGATATACAATGCAAGTATACATTCCTTAAATAGGCATGAGTATGGTAAATACTTAACACATAGCACTTAATAATCATGAAATAAGCGTGTCCTAGACTTATTCAATTACGTATTCCTATATGGAACACTCACCTAGTCAAAACAAGCGAGTAGTTTTCAAACAAGCGTTTTAGGTGTCCGCTCCGAGTTCCCCTTGGAGATTCCCTCGAGTGCCTGAGCAAACAACCATTAACTATTATACACTATCACTTAGAACCCCTACTTATCAAAGAAGGTTGTACAATCTAAGGAGAATTCATTAATTGTGCCTTAATTAATAATAATCGAGGGTCAAGAGTAAAGTTTTAAAGTCTAAAGAAAGAGACTAATATTTTCCATGAAATCGAGTTCAGAATGTTCAATCGGTATCGAGAAAAGAAGGCAAGTTCCCAAAATCTCATTTTCTAAGAAGTTGACAAATTTCAGCTTTGGGTGTCAATCCTAGAAAAATCGTATCTTGCACTATGTAGGTCCAAAATTGGAAAGCTTGATATCGTTGGAAACTTCTTCAAAAGCACTAAAAGTTCTTAGAAGATAATTTTCCATGATTCCAAACGGAAGATATTCAAAAATTGACTCTAAGTTGCTGTTTGGGACCATTAAGACAGTTTCGGGGTTGGTTTTTGACCATCTTTGAAAATTCGACAAAATTCACACAATACGAACTAACCTCTGAAATTTAGAAATCAATTATAACTACAATCAAAGTTCAAAATGAAACAAACGGAACAAGAATCGAAGTTTTGAGCGCCAAGATATAGCAGCTCAAAGTTGGCTAAAAATTCCTTCTCGATCAAGAATTTCCAGATTTAAACATGAACTTTGGGACTTTGTTTGAACATCTAAACAGACATGGAATGGCACCAAATTTGGCAGTATTATCCTACCATATAAGGGGTATTCCTATACCAAATTTTGTAGGAAAATTCATTCGTAAAGTTGGTTAACGAAATCACTAAAGTCCCAAGAAATTCCTCGGCAAATCTGCCTTGGACTTCCGTTTTTCCGTTTTCAAAACGTTTGGCCAATAAAACACCTCAAACACAGTTCATTTCAGTAGATAATATCTAAGATATGTCTGAGGTACATTTGATAGGTGATTTATACCAAGAAGCTTTGGAAAACAAGTCCCAAATCATTGTTAGTTACAAATCTGTCCAAGTGGAAAATTCTATCACTGTAGCTGTTTCAAACGTTGGCCACAACTCACTCAATTCAACTTGGAATTGGGCGTGGTTGATGGCGTTGGAAAGCTCTCTCATAAATCTGAATTTTCTCAGAATAAACCATTTTCAAAGTCCATTCACAAACAGTTCGTTTTTGAGCATCAAGATACAAGTCCTGTCCTGTCTCCTGGAGAGAAACGAAACAGGACAGTGATTTTCAAACGAATGGTGTGGCTCACTCAAGTGGAACCAGATCGTGAAATTGGTACCAATGGAAAGCTGGGAATGTCTAGTTTCCAATGCCACTGACGACACTCAATTTCGACATCGGAGTAAAGAGTTATAGCCGATACAAAATGACTGCCTGGGCAATACGGGATTCATTTTCCAGTTTTGCTAACTTTGGAAATCAACTCATTTGACCAACCAAATCATGTTATTTCTCAACGAAACTTTGTACACACCCACACTAACATGTAAACAATATAATCAAGTCATTAGAACCTCAAATTGTGCACAAAAATGGTCGGACAAGACAGGGGTAAAACCAGAAACTTTTGCTTCTTGCACCCAATGAAGTTTCTATCAATTACGCACCATTAATCCATCATTTTAACCACTAAACCAACAATATATCCACTATCAATCATCAAATCAGCAACAACCCAAGAGTGGGAGTTCATAGAGCCCACTTTCACATTTTATACCATAAACAAGACTACCCACATGATTATACAACCTTATATGTGCAATATATCTTACAAAAACTAAGATCTATGGGTTGGATGATTTGCTACCTTCTTGGATGACTAGATCAGAAATTTTTGGTCACTCTTTGCTCCAGAAAACCGTGGCTTTTCAGCTCCCTTTTGCAGCTCAAAATACTCCTCAAGTGTTAATCTAAGTGTGGTGCAAGTTTGGTTGAATTTGGAGATGATTTGGTGAAGATTTGATGGAGGAATTTGAAGAACTCTTGAGCTGTTTTTCTTGTTTGTTGTTCGGCCAGATGAGGGAGCAAGAGAGAGAGTGTGATCAGATTTCTAAGCTTCCAAGAGAAGACATTAACTTGTGGCCACCAATCACCCCTTAGTCAACTCACATTAGGAGCCGTTTGGCGCGATTAAGGCTCGATTTCTCGCGCGTTTGGTTCACCAGTGCACTAAACCTCTAATGCATTTATATTCATGTAGATAATATTCACTCCTAATTATCCCGAAATAAGGGTCTAAAGTCCCTCAAATAAAGTCACGCGTGTGGAAACGTGTACCGTCAATTTTATCGCTATAACGCGAAACCTTCGAGAAATTCTTATAACGACCGTACTACTAACCATCACTTGAGTATTTAAACATTAAAATGCCTATTTTAGGTCCATTGTACATGTCTCCAATATTTCAAACCTATTGTACTCTCAATCGATCAAGATTTCCAAAGACGTGTTCACTATTTTCACTAAACGAGCTTCCAGAAATTAATTTTTGAAACAAGTCATTTTAAAAATATAATGAAACTATATTTCCATGTAATTAGGTCTCAAGAGCTTAGAAAATAATATTCGGAGTAAAATGCCAAATAAATAATTAAATAAGCTAGAAATAGGAGATTAAATAAATAAATTTTGCGAGTCCTCACAGGTTCTTTGTTTGAACATAACTCTTTGTACAAAAGTCAAAATTCAGTTCCATTTGCAGCATTCAAAACTAGACATTCAGGGCTTTCAAACGGTATAAAAATCCCCCACTAGTTCATTTTGATTAAACCGTAGCGAATCGGCAAAGTAGACTATCGTGTTATGCCAGTCTGTCCGAAAGAAACTGGGAAGTTGCATCTTGTGACTCGATTTTGTTCCACTTGTGAAAAGGTTTTCAAAACGATGCCCTCTGATGAATTGTAGCATTTTGAACCTAGTTTCTAATGCCATAAACCATTCTCAATTTGGATTTGTATAGAGTTACATATGGTTTGATTTCGAAATTGCAACAAAGTTCAAAACTGGAAAATTTTCCTTTCCCTACTGACTGAATGGTCAAGTCTGTTTTGGGATGTTATATTTCAAAACTTTTAGTGTCATTTACCCATCAATTGCTCATTAAATGTTTTATAACCTTGGTTTCAAAAATAGAGCGAATTGGGGCTGATTTCGTTGGACAAAATTTTTGAAAAGAAAGAAAGATAGGGTGGCAGATTAGCTTTGAAAAATTTCACAAATTTTGGCCGTTTCGTTAACTGTCTTCCCGTGCGATTTTTTGCCTAAATTTTAATAGAGAGATAGTCCACAAATGGAAGTTTAAGTGTACCAAATTTTGCATAATTTCAATACCATTTCGAGGCCCAAATAATGCCCCAAAGATTGCTCTTCAATTAGGAAATCCACTGATCAGGTTGCAAAAATTAGCCGACTTCAAACTGTTATATCTTGTTGCTCAAAACTCCGAATTTAGTTCCACCTATTGTGTTTGAAACTTGGTTTGGAACTCTTATTGTGTTATACATTTCAGAGACTGTTTCACTTCCTGTGAATTTTACCAAATTTCCAAACATTGCTGAAAAACCAAGACTGGTTCTGTCCTGTCTTCTTGAAACTGCAACTTTGAGCTGAAATTTGAATACTTTCTAGTTGGAATCTTGGATAAGTGTCTTCAGGGAAATTTTAGTACTTTTAATCTAGTTTCCAACGATATAAACTTTTTTATTTTTTGGATGTACCAAACTCAAGATCTAATTTTTCAAGTTTTGTCGCGTAAAGCGGAAAATTTCCGATTTCGTAGGAAATGAGATTTTAAGAACTCTTCATTTTCTTTCGATATTGATAGACAGTTTTAAACTTGATTTCATGGATGATTCAAGTCTCACTTGAGACTTTAAATTCTCATTTTGAATCTCAATTGTAGACACCAAATTTTAGCTCAAGTTCATTTACTCTTTATTTCTTAGTTTTTGTTTTTGTCATGATTGTTTTATTCATTTTTAGTTTTTAGTCTTTTTAGTTTTCATGTTATTATTTTATTTTTAATTTTTAAAGCTTTTAGCATGGAATTGCTCAAAAGAAAAAGAAAACAATGGAAAAATGTAGAAAAGATTGGAAAATGGCCATTTTTGTTGTTTTTAGTTGTTTAGATTTTTTTAAATTGTTTTCATTTGTTATTATTATTATTATTACTTGGTTTTTGTCAATTCTGTTAATTAGTTATTATTATTTAGTTTTACGTTTGTTTTTGTTAAAATTATAAAAAAAAAAAAGAAGTCACGCATGCCAAAAGCTGCGTGTTGCCGCAGCTTGCAAGAAGGAGTTGCAGGGAGTCCTTGGGGGGTAAAATTTAGCTACAAAGGCCAGGTGCCTAGGACACCTGGAAGGTGAGATGAATCTAGAAGTAGAGGGCCGTAGGATGAAGGGTTCTGGGGGAAGTTGGGTTGTATTTGAGAGTAGCCGCAAAGAGGAGAGCAAGGAGAGAGGGGTGCGGGAGAGTTTTCTGGGACGGCAAAAAGAAAGGAAAAACTGAGAGGAGAGAACGGCTAAAAACTGGAGAGAGCAGGGAGTTTTTGGGGGGCTAGCAGCGATTCCCCAAGATGCGTCTGACGAACAGCAACGAAGGTCGGAGACTATACCTACGAGGCACCGTGGCACATATACGCCATGAACTAGAGCGTCCGCAGGGACCAAGAATACTGGCTAACCATCGCCAGTCTCATGGAGCAGTATCTCAACCGCCTGGAAATCGTCCAGCTCGATGACACCAACGGCGAGATCCGCTCCGACCCCAACCTCTGCTTCGAGCATCCCTATCTCCCTACCAAGATTATCTTCATCCCTGACAAGGAGTACCAGAAGCTCGACCTCCTCGCCACCTCCAGTGACTGGGTTTGGAGGGTCGCCGACGATGGAGCCCGTGTCGACATGAAGAGTTTCCTCAACAACAACCGCAACAGCGAGTTCTCCGACCCCCCTAACCTCCTTCGACTGGAACGAGAGCTCCGAGCCCAATACGCCGCTCGTCCGCCTTGGTTCGAACGAACAGGACCCCCGGTACATGGCCACTATCATTATGGACAGCGCCAAGGTGGTCGTCTTGGACATCCGTTTCCCACGCTTCCAGTCGTGGAGCTGCAGTGGCACCAGGCCAGTGTCAACGCCATCGCCTGGACTCCCCACAGCTCGTGCCACATCTGCACTGCTGGAGATGACTCCCAGGCCCTCATTCGGGATCTCTCTTCCATGGGCTAGCCCATTGAGGGCGGATTGGACCCCATTCTCGTTTATACTGCCGGTGCCGAAATTGAGCAGCCACGGTGGTCCTCTTCCTAGCCTGATTGGGTTGCCATCGCCTTCTCGAATAAGCTTCAGATGTTGAAGGTATGACTCGTGTTTCATTGTCTGGATCCCAGGTATTCGCTACCGTAGCTGCAATAATCGTCTTCTTATCCCTTGTTTGGATTGCATGATATTTTTCTGAGTTGCTTGTTCACTTGGATCATGGTTGCTTAATCTAAAGTTGTTAGTTGCTTAATCCTAGTCGAAGTTGTGTATTTGAACCAGAAAATCTGGGTCAGTTTGCAAGCAAAGTGCAGCAATTTCATTCTTGGTTGATTGAAGCTTAATAGAAAATAGTTGCAGAAAATTGTATCTGAAAAATGCAGAAATGTTTTCGATGTTTGCGGCTGGTTTTTCTTTTGTTCGTTCATATGTTCCAGTAGCAGTTTTCCTTGCGTTTCTGTGAATCTTGGTGATTGCTTAAGAGCATGTTTGAGGGGTTTTTGGTTTGGGCAGCATTACGCCAGATTTTAGTTGCTGTTTTCCTTTTACAAGGCATGCGTGTGATTAGCAACTTAGAAAATAACAGCCATCAACCCGGATTTTCCTGATTTGATCTAGCAATGATAGTATATTATTTGGCTTGGTTGATGGTTTGGGGATTGTCTTATGATCATTTGATTCAAAAGTTGTTTTTGGTTGGTAATGTTTGGGGTGGTAATGAAGCAACAGGCTGCGGTTGAAGGTGAACCAGGAAATGAGAAACAAAGGCTTCGTGCATGCATGAAATAATTCTTTAAAATTGCCTCTTAACCCCCTCAAGTCTCCCCTTGTCCTGCTATGGCCCAATCAATTGAATGATTTCCTCAATTTGGCCCTTGGTAGCTTTTAATTTTACAACTTCATTGCTTGTTTCTTTCAATTGATTACCATGCTCTGTTTCAATTGCACTTAATTCATGACTTTAGGGGCTTTATAACCAAGTGAGCTCGTGTCTGCCTATTTTCTTCAATTTTCCCAAATAAATTGGTACCTTGACCATTTCTTTTATTTTGGAGGATAAATAAGTGATTTCACTTCATTGGGGCCCGATTGCAAGGGAGGTAACCTCTATCTCCTTGATTTTCATTTCTCCTATGTGATCCAACGTGCTAAGTGTGAATTGCATGTCTACGTTGCTTTCCTTGCCTTTCTTTAATTTCTTTCATTTATTTTATTTACTTTTGCTTTTTATTTAAGTTATTCATTATGGGGTATGTGTACACCTCTTGGCTTGTAATAGATAGGGCTCGGAGAGCATCTGGTCCATTTCCCCTTCCCCTTTATGCTTTTATGGGGTATGTGTACACCTCTTGGCTTGTAATAGCTAGGGCTCGGAGAGCATCTGGTCCATTTCCCCTTCCCCTTGGTTGCTTGTTTTGTTGCTACATGTTTAATTGCTTTGATAGGGCCTCGCATCTAGTCGAGCATGCTAAATGTTATGTGCTATGTGTTTATACGTGTTTGGCATGTCTACTCGCTTTCTATAGCATGAATGAATGTGATGGATGAATGTACGTCACCACACTAGTCCAATGCTAGTTGTGGCTCATTAGGTATTTCCCCTCGTTAGCACATCATTTGCTTGTTCACCACATATCACGCATTTTTCTTAGCTTTATCATTTGGCATGCTCCTCGAGCCCCTTTTCCCTCATTTTAGGATTTTTGCATCTCATGCTAGTTAGGGTACATTTGCCTGAAGAGTCCCCTTAAATATGGGATATAGACGAGTGTGGCTTTTTCTAAGCCTTAGCACGCTTGTATTCCCTCTATCAAAGGGCAAATTGAGTCACGATTTAGGTCTCCCCGTACCCATCTTGCTTGCATTCCCTAGGCTCATGCATTCTCAATCCACTCTATCATCACACTTTCACTTTTGTCTCATTTGCACACATGCACCTTTTTATCACTTTCACCTGCACACGAACACTCTTTTATCTCCACTTGCACACGAACACTTTTTTATCTTCACTTGCACGAGCATTTTTATCTTCACTCGCACACGAGTACTTTCATCTACATTCGCACACCTTCACTTATATCTTATTACTTTTATCATTTTTCTCATTTCACACAAACTCACACTTTCACATGGCATGCATTCCACTCACTTTTTACGTCATTTAGGTTTAGGTGTGACCTCTCCAAAAGGATCATTATTGGGCTTCACAATTAATGTGATTGGCACCACTCAACCTTTGAAGAGAAATTTCCCCCAATCCCCCTAGGTCTAGGTTTTTGCATTCATATAGACATATCCAATACGCGATACATACCTTGGGTAGAAAAATTAGGAAAAATTGGTTTGAGTCGCGCAACTAGCCTTGGCTAGGTCAAAGGGGTGCCTTGGATTCTATCCTTGCCTTCCCCTTTGTCAAACGTGACCCCCGAACCTTTTTCTTTGGCTTACGTGGACTAGGAGTCGTTTTAAAAAGGGTTTTACTACTTTGTCTTTAAAAACACTTTTTGGGTGACTTGGTACACCCCAAATCTATACCAAGTGGCGACTCCGTTTTCATATCTAAAAAACCCTTTTTAAAATTTCATTTGGCCAAATCGTCGCTTTCCAAAGTCCCATGGCCTTTTTACTTTTCATTTTGCACACGTTCACACCACACTTCGCACACACATCACTCACATCACACATACTCATTCGAAAAATGGGGCGCGACAGTTGGCGACTCCACTGGAGATTTCCTAAGTGGGTCCAAGCATTTGATTTGACCATTCTTTTCCCTTTTCTACCCTTTTTATGCATAGCATTTGGATATTAGGGTTGCATTTTTCTATTTTTAGGACTTTTGGCCTTGCACGCGTATCAAACTACTCCCTCACTCACGTATGTATGATTGGTTGTTTGGATGTATATTTTACTTGTTTTATCTCGCGCTTGCATTGCATTTGGGTGGGGGGACATATCCTAGAGTCTCGCGTTGGTTCTTGATCCCTCCCCTCCAAACGAGCACTAGCATACGTGCATACGCTTTAATTTTTCACCCTCCTTTATTTTTCTTTTAGTGGCTTGTCACGCCACTCCACCCTATTAGGATTTTAGGCGATTCACTTGGACGTGTGACCGCGACACGACGTGTGCGTAGCACGATCCGAGGGGTCACTCAATCTTCCGCTTTAAGCTTTGGGTTGATAGCCTTTAGCTTTTAGTCGAAGATTGAGGATTTTTGATAGATTCACTCAGACATGTGGCCGTGACACGACGTGTGCGTAGCAATGTCTGGGGAATCGCTTGAGCCACCGACAAAGAACCTTGGGATTGATGACCCTTGGTTTCTAAGTCTGAAGGCTCGGGGACCTGAGCTCATCGAGTCTAGATGCATTAGTGAACCCCAACCTCATGCATCCATGATAGCTTGCCTAGGGCAGAGTCGGCCTTATCCTAAGCTAGGGACACTATTCACGAGGGGAGGGGTCCAACCCCTTTCTCCTTTTTATTGCTTTATTTCTTTGTATTTATTTCGTTATGACAATGTGTTATGTGCATTTATCTGGCTGAGCTAACTTTTCTTGGTTTTATGTCCCCATTGCATTCACAAACTCTAGCAAATAAGAGGTCTGGTACGACCTCCTTTTAGAACCTACCCTTATAGATAGGTTATTGCACGTTTAAATATTTTGGTGTGTTGCATTCATAGATTAGTAATTGCATATCATTCTAGGCCTACCTTGGCGTATAAAAGGTCCTTTTAGATCATGATTTCATTTCAAAATGCATGTTTTACTGCTTTAATAAAATGGCATCATGCATAAACCCTAGAAAGGGAATGCCATTTAGGGGATCCCGTGCTAGGAATAAACTGCCCTGTGTCTCGGATATATAATCCAAATGAGACTTGCACGTTTACCTTTCTCGTACCATCCGAAGGGGTAGTGCACAAGGTAAGGTAGGATCCGATCATTGTCATAGAGTGATCTTTGGAATATGAGCATCTAATAATCACTTTTTGGCCATTTTATCAAAAATTGGTAAAAATCCCTTGCGTGAAGGACATTAATTTGAAAAAAAATTCACAAATGATTCCTCATGGTTGAGATGATAAATTGAGGCCAAAATTTGATTTTTAGAAGGTCATAGACTAATGCACCTCAATAACTTTGAAATAACCAATGGCCGGACAATTCAACCAATCCATTTTGCCAATTCATTCAATAAATCATCAATTCATTTGACCAATTTACCCTTTTTTAGGGTCACCTGGTCGATTTTTCAATAAATTGTCAATTCATTTGACCAATTTACCCTTTTTAGGGTCACCTGGTCGATTTTTCAAATTGTCAATTCATTTGACCAATTTACCCTTTTTAGGGTCATTCGGCCGATTTTTGAATAAATCACTAATTCAATTTCATTCATTTGGCCAATTTACCCTTTTTAGGGTCATTCGGCCGATTTTTGTATAAATCACTAATTCAATCTCATTCATTTGGCCAGTTTACCCATTTTTAGGGCAACCGAGCCGATTTTGAATAAATCAAGTTTCGTTCAATTTATTTGATCAATTTACCCTTTTTAGGGTGATCTGATTAATTTTGGATAAATTTCATTCAATTCTTTTGACCTGTTTCCCTTTTTAGGGTAATCCGGTCGATTTTTAATAAATTGTCAATTTCATTTGGCCAATTAGGGTTTCAATGTCGAATTTCAAAATGGAAAACCTAGTCGATTTTGAGAAAAACATCCATTGCATCCAACTATTTTGATCAGTTGGGGTTTTGACTCATGCTTCATTGAGAAAATTTGTCAACGACCTCCAATCTCTTTGATAGGAGGTTCGTCAAGGTCAAACCCGTGCGTTTCGCAAATCAAAGGTGATCAATCTATTCGGACGTTATCCTCATTTTGACAAATCTCTCGTCACTCCAATTGACCAAATTCTTTCAAAAAATTATTTCTCACTCAATAAGTTGATCAGATCCGTCAGGTATGGTATAGTGCCTACCCTAAAGGATTGCATTTTCATGCTAGGCCTACCCTTGGCATAAAAGGGTTCCCCCATAGGACATGCATACCGATTTTATATTCTTGTTTACTAACTTAGGGTATTTTTCTTTTGTTTTCCCCCCTTCCCTGCATTCATAAAAATACTTCAATAAAGGAAAAATATTTTTCTATATCTGATGGCACTTTCGATCTAATAAAGTGTTAAAACTGCAAGTGTTATTTGATTCTTGGGCAGATCCTACAGCGAAAACATAAATGATTTATCTGGAAGCTCTACGCTAAAGCCTCTGAGAGATGTTGTAATTGTTTTCCAAAGGAAAGTGTTTTATATTTGATTTGTTAATACATTTTGTTCCCCAAAAGAAAAGAGACAAAAGTGTATATGTGGAGCTCTTTACAAGTCTCTTCTCATTTGTATCATAATTGAATGAGGAATTTTGTTTCAAACTTTTTCAGCAATAAACTTTTTGGACAATCATTGTTTTGTGCATATTTATGTACATTTCATTCTTTATTCTTATTCATTGGAGATTTCATGATGAATTTTGAGAAATAAGACCAAATTGAGGTTTTTTCAACCTCTAGCCTGAATTTCACAAGTGTATACTTTCTAAAATTCTTGTGTACACTAGATTGGTGATCTGAGCTACACAATAAGAGTGCTCAAAATCAAAAGAGGTCACTCAGAAGACCCGTGAGATACCTTTTCTCCTTCACTTAACCCCAAAATAAAATCAGTCACATTGATTGATAAATTGTAAATTGGGGCAACTTTTGCTTGAAAATGTTCAAGGTGTCCAATCTGGTTCAATCACATCTAAGTGAAAGCAAAAATGTGCATTATTCTTGTTTGTTTTGAAAATTTGGAATGATACTTCGAGCATTCGTTTCATTACCTATACAGATTTTTATCATTTGCTCTCCCATTTGAGCCTCTGAAAGAATAATTTCGTTTCAAATAAGGGTCTTAATGATCACTACCCTTCATTGGAAAATTTTCAAATATCTAAAAGGGGAATGGATTTTTAATAACCATTTCGTTACTCTGGTTGTCATGAAGTGTAAGAATGATACTTTGGCCATCGCTTCTACAATCCTAAACACTGTTTATCCCTTGCATCCCCATTTGAGCAAAAATTGGTGGTTCTTTTCGAGTGCACATATGATTGTACCCCACATTGGGGAAGGAGATTGGGAAATTTTGGGAAAAAGAGAAAAGAGAAAAGCAAAAATGCCAAAAGAAAAGAAAAGAGGGAATCACAAATTGGAGAAATTCGAATCTATCTGGGTTTCCATTTTTGGAAAAAGAAAGGGAAGAGATTTGTCCGCGTGGATCGCCAACGTTTCACAAATATGGATGAACAAGGGTCCTCCTCAATCAGTTAATTCAGATCCATGCCAAAAAATTCGCATTAACGAAAGTTTCTTTTCAGAGTTATTGTAAGGAACGGAATACAAGTCAGGCCATCTTCTTTTCCAATCGAACATGTTATCCCTAGTTATCCCTTTTGAGCCTTCAGAATAAAATCTTCGTTTGGCAACCCGTGAGAATCGCAAACCCCACACTGGGGGGCGAGTTTGAGTTGAAAAGAAAATTTCAAGAAGTGAAAAAGTGAAAAGCAACAAAATCAAAAACAAAAGAAGAAAAGAGAACCTCAGTTCAAAAATAAACTGGGGCAAAATTTTGTGGAATTTCAAAGAATGGCAAAAAAAGGCAAAAAAGTCAAAAGAAAAAGGAAATGAAAGTGAAAAGCCTCAATTGAGCAAAAACTGAGGCAAGTTCTGATTTTACCCTAAAATGGGGTTTGGCGCAACAATGCGATCTCAGATTCTTCAAACCACTTTTGAAATCCGTTTCAAGCCTTAACCTTTCTAAGCACCCCACCTGACCCCAGTACAAAAGCCGAAAGCCCTGACTTCTGTTCTTTGCAATGGCCCTGTCAAGAAAATTTCTGATGTCGGAAATTTTAGCTGTATTTCTGAATTGATTTGGTGTGAGGATGACACTGCTCTTCGTGTGAAACCCCGAGTGGGTATTTCTGGAAAAGAAGGGAAAAGGAAAATGAGCGAAATGAATGCAAAGAAAGATGCAAAAGATTTGATGTTGGACGACCCTGTTGGGTGATGATAAAAAGTCAAACAAAGTCCAAGAATCTGGAGTCCAGATGGGGGCAATGTTGAAAAATGCGATCTTCGATGCAATGTCCTTTGGAAATTATTTCTTTAGCTATCGTTCTCAAGCCAAATTACAAGCTAATAAAGTCCATCGTTGATTTATTCATTCATGACAATCCAAAGTGAGGAATATGCTCATAAAAATCCATCATAAGGGTATAACCGGATTTCACATGTTTAGCTATCATTTCTACCCAAAATTTTGCAAGCCCATGAAGCTTATACGTTGACTAGGTTTTCTTAAGAAATAAGGGTGACAAACTCTTTGCTTTCACTAAGATGTGATGTTGAATGGATTACATTTTTTAGCACAAGAGCCAGATAAATCTTAGCCTCTCATTTCCCTTAACCACCGCAAAATCAAAAATAAAGTCACTTGATTGGTCCTGAGAGACGAGCCAACTGGAAAGGGTCACCCACTACCCAAAGCACCGATGCTAAAAGTGAGGAAGAAATCTTCTTGAATTTGGTGTTATCTTGGAAATATTCATCATGAATTTTGCTATATGAGTTTAAGCAAGAAATTTCAATTTTCTTCACATGCTATGCATACTTTGTTCAAACAAATGAAGCGTCATCCAAGCAAAATTTTTGAAGTCAAGTGGGCCCATACTGGGGCAAATTTTTGTTTGTGAGATTTCACAAAATAAGCCCACACAGGGGCAAATATTTGTGTAATCCAATTGAGGATTTCGTCCAAGAATCAAATAATGTATTTTTCAAGTCAATCACGCTGCCCTTTTCATGAAAATTTGAAGTGCATGTAAGCCCCCTTGTGCAGGTATTCATAGTCGAAATCGACGAAAGAGCTTCTGAGTTGTGGAAGGGCGATGCCGAAGAAAGAGAAGAAAGAAGGGAAAGAGAAGGCCCTACACTGGGGCAAATTATTTTTGAAAAAAATTCTCTCGAAAAATCAGAAAATTCAAAAGTCAAAAATCAAAAATCAAAATTCAAATTTTTGTTACTTGGAAAATCAAATTTCTTGATCTTGACAAGTCAAATTCAATTTCTTGACCAATTGGATGGCAGGATTGGGTCTTATCCCACTGGCCATTCACTTTATCACGTTGGGCCTGGGCTTTGTGCCGCCAACATCACTTTATCATGTTGGGCCTGGGCTTTGTGCCGCCAACTTCACTTTATCACGTTGGGCCTGGGCTTTGTGCCGCCAACCTTCACAAAAGTCATGTTGGGATTGCGTTTCATTCAACCACCGTTAGCATCGAGTCTATCTCACTAACGTGTGCGTTTCTATTTCAACCACCGTTAGCATCGAGTCTATCTCACTAACGTGTGCGTTTCTATTTCAACCGCCGTTAGCATCGAGTCTATCTCACTAACGTGTGCGTTTCTATTTCACCGGCGTTAGCATCGAGTCTATCTCACTAACGTGCGTGTTCTATTTCACCGCAGTTAGCATCGAGTCTATCTCACTAATGTGCGTGCTTTACTTCAACCGCCGTTAGCATCGAGTCCATCTCACTAACGTGTGTGTTTCATCCTGCCACCGTTAGCATCGAGTCTATCTCACTAACGCGTGTGTTTTATTCTTATCTCGGCAGGACCGGGTATAATCCCGCTGACCGTTTTTATCAAATTGGGACCGGGTTTTATCCCGCCAATCTCGGCAGGACCGGGTATAATCCCGCTGACCGTTTTTATCAAATTGGGACCGGGTTTTATCCCGCCAATCTCGGACCGGGTATAATCCCGCTGACCGTTTTTATCAAATTGGGACCGGGTTTTATCCCGCCAATCTCGGCAGGACCGGGTATAATCCCGCTGACCGTTTTTATCAAATTGGGACCGGGTTTTATCCCGCAATCTCGGCAGGCCGGGTATAATCCCGTGACCGCTTTTTATTCAAATTGGACGGGTTTCATCCCGCCAAATCTCGGCAGGACCGGGTTTAATCCCGCTGACCGTTTTTATCAAATTGGGACCGGGTTTTATCCCGCCAATCTCGGCAGGACCGGGTTTAATCCCGCTGACCGCTTATCTCACATTGGGACCGGGTTTTATCCCGCCAATCTCGGCGGGACCGGGTTTTATCCCGCAGACCGTCCACACCCCGTCAGGCTCAGATGTCGTCTCACTGACCAATTCATCATACTGGAAAAATCTTCGGGATAATTGTTCGAGTCAGTTTGATAAGAGTCAGTCCCGTGTTTCGAAAGCGTCCATTTGTGCGAGACGTTTTCCACCGCCAAATAACACAGGTAAGTATTTGGTGTTACTTCTTTGTCTCAGTTTTTTCCAAAACTCAACAAAGAGGGCAAACTTAGACACCAAATTTAGCTCAAGTTCATATTACTCTTATTTCTTAGTTTTTGTTTTTGTCATGAGGGGTTGTTTTATTCAATTTTAGTTTATTCGTTTTAGTTTTCTGTTATTATTTATTTAATTTTAAAGCTTTAGCATGATATGCTTCAAAGAAAAAGAAACAGAGAAGAAATGTAGAAAGATTGAAAAATGCCATTTTGGTTGTTTTAGTGTTTAGATTTTTTTAAATTGTTTTCATTTGTTAGTATTATATTATTACCTTGTTGTTGTCATTCTGTTTGAAGTAGTTTTATTATTTAGTTTACGTTTGTTTTTGTTAAAATTATAAAAAAAAAAAAGAAGTCACGCATGCCAAAAGCTGCGTGTTGCCGCAGCTTGCAAGAAGGAGTTGCAGGGAGTCCTTGGGGGGTAAAATTTAGCTACAAAGGCCAGGTGCCTAGGACACCTGGAAGGTGAGATGAATCTAGAAGTAGAGGGCCGTAGGATGAAGGGTTCTGGGGGAAGTTGGGTTGTATTTGAGAGTAGCCGCAAAGAGGAGAGCAAGGAGAGAGGGGTGCGGGAGAGTTTTCTGGGACGGCAAAAAGAAAGGAAAAACTGAGAGGAGAGAACGGCTAAAAACTGGAGAGAGCAGGGAGTTTTTGGGGGGCTAGCAGCGATTCCCCAAGATGCGTCTGACGAACAGCAACGAAGGTCGGAGACTATACCTACGAGGCACCGTGGCACATATACGCCATGAACTAGAGCGTCCGCAGGGACCAAGAATACTGGCTAACCATCGCCAGTCTCATGGAGCAGTATCTCAACCGCCTGGAAATCGTCCAGCTCGATGACACCAACGGCGAGATCCGCTCCGACCCCAACCTCTGCTTCGAGCATCCCTATCTCCCTACCAAGATTATCTTCATCCCTGACAAGGAGTACCAGAAGCTCGACCTCCTCGCCACCTCCAGTGACTGGGTTTGGAGGGTCGCCGACGATGGAGCCCGTGTCGACATGAAGAGTTTCCTCAACAACAACCGCAACAGCGAGTTCTCCGACCCCCCTAACCTCCTTCGACTGGAACGAGAGCTCCGAGCCCAATACGCCGCTCGTCCGCCTTGGTTCGAACGAACAGGACCCCCGGTACATGGCCACTATCATTATGGACAGCGCCAAGGTGGTCGTCTTGGACATCCGTTTCCCACGCTTCCAGTCGTGGAGCTGCAGTGGCACCAGGCCAGTGTCAACGCCATCGCCTGGACTCCCCACAGCTCGTGCCACATCTGCACTGCTGGAGATGACTCCCAGGCCCTCATTCGGGATCTCTCTTCCATGGGCTAGCCCATTGAGGGCGGATTGGACCCCATTCTCGTTTATACTGCCGGTGCCGAAATTGAGCAGCCACGGTGGTCCTCTTCCTAGCCTGATTGGGTTGCCATCGCCTTCTCGAATAAGCTTCAGATGTTGAAGGTATGACTCGTGTTTCATTGTCTGGATCCCAGGTATTCGCTACCGTAGCTGCAATAATCGTCTTCTTATCCCTTGTTTGGATTGCATGATATTTTTCTGAGTTGCTTGTTCACTTGGATCATGGTTGCTTAATCTAAAGTTGTTAGTTGCTTAATCCTAGTCGAAGTTGTGTATTTGAACCAGAAAATCTGGGTCAGTTTGCAAGCAAAGTGCAGCAATTTCATTCTTGGTTGATTGAAGCTTAATAGAAAATAGTTGCAGAAAATTGTATCTGAAAAATGCAGAAATGTTTTCGATGTTTGCGGCTGGTTTTTCTTTTGTTCGTTCATATGTTCCAGTAGCAGTTTTCCTTGCGTTTCTGTGAATCTTGGTGATTGCTTAAGAGCATGTTTGAGGGGTTTTTGGTTTGGGCAGCATTACGCCAGATTTTAGTTGCTGTTTTCCTTTTACAAGGCATGCGTGTGATTAGCAACTTAGAAAATAACAGCCATCAACCCGGATTTTCCTGATTTGATCTAGCAATGATAGTATATTATTTGGCTTGGTTGATGGTTTGGGGATTGTCTTATGATCATTTGATTCAAAAGTTGTTTTTGGTTGGTAATGTTTGGGGTGGTAATGAAGCAACAGGCTGCGGTTGAAGGTGAACCAGGAAATGAGAAACAAAGGCTTCGTGCATGCATGAAATAATTCTTTAAAATTGCCTCTTAACCCCCTCAAGTCTCCCCTTGTCCTGCTATGGCCCAATCAATTGAATGATTTCCTCAATTTGGCCCTTGGTAGCTTTTAATTTTACAACTTCATTGCTTGTTTCTTTCAATTGATTACCATGCTCTGTTTCAATTGCACTTAATTCATGACTTTAGGGGCTTTATAACCAAGTGAGCTCGTGTCTGCCTATTTTCTTCAATTTTCCCAAATAAATTGGTACCTTGACCATTTCTTTTATTTTGGAGGATAAATAAGTGATTTCACTTCATTGGGGCCCGATTGCAAGGGAGGTAACCTCTATCTCCTTGATTTTCATTTCTCCTATGTGATCCAACGTGCTAAGTGTGAATTGCATGTCTACGTTGCTTTCCTTGCCTTTCTTTAATTTCTTTCATTTATTTTATTTACTTTTGCTTTTTATTTAAGTTATTCATTATGGGGTATGTGTACACCTCTTGGCTTGTAATAGATAGGGCTCGGAGAGCATCTGGTCCATTTCCCCTTCCCCTTTATGCTTTTATGGGGTATGTGTACACCTCTTGGCTTGTAATAGCTAGGGCTCGGAGAGCATCTGGTCCATTTCCCCTTCCCCTTGGTTGCTTGTTTTGTTGCTACATGTTTAATTGCTTTGATAGGGCCTCGCATCTAGTCGAGCATGCTAAATGTTATGTGCTATGTGTTTATACGTGTTTGGCATGTCTACTCGCTTTCTATAGCATGAATGAATGTGATGGATGAATGTACGTCACCACACTAGTCCAATGCTAGTTGTGGCTCATTAGGTATTTCCCCTCGTTAGCACATCATTTGCTTGTTCACCACATATCACGCATTTTTCTTAGCTTTATCATTTGGCATGCTCCTCGAGCCCCTTTTCCCTCATTTTAGGATTTTTGCATCTCATGCTAGTTAGGGTACATTTGCCTGAAGAGTCCCCTTAAATATGGGATATAGACGAGTGTGGCTTTTTCTAAGCCTTAGCACGCTTGTATTCCCTCTATCAAAGGGCAAATTGAGTCACGATTTAGGTCTCCCCGTACCCATCTTGCTTGCATTCCCTAGGCTCATGCATTCTCAATCCACTCTATCATCACACTTTCACTTTTGTCTCATTTGCACACATGCACCTTTTTATCACTTTCACCTGCACACGAACACTCTTTTATCTCCACTTGCACACGAACACTTTTTTATCTTCACTTGCACGAGCATTTTTATCTTCACTCGCACACGAGTACTTTCATCTACATTCGCACACCTTCACTTATATCTTATTACTTTTATCATTTTTCTCATTTCACACAAACTCACACTTTCACATGGCATGCATTCCACTCACTTTTTACGTCATTTAGGTTTAGGTGTGACCTCTCCAAAAGGATCATTATTGGGCTTCACAATTAATGTGATTGGCACCACTCAACCTTTGAAGAGAAATTTCCCCCAATCCCCCTAGGTCTAGGTTTTTGCATTCATATAGACATATCCAATACGCGATACATACCTTGGGTAGAAATATTAGGAAAAATTGGTTTGAG